>NC_079217.1:4033739-4058739 GCF_029633865.1 Lampris incognitus
GCGACCCCTAATCGGAGCAGCCGAAGGTAGTAGTAGTAGTAGTAATAGCAGTAGTAGTAGTAATAGTAGTAGTAGTAGCGGTAGCAGTAGTCATAGCAGCAGTAGTAGTAGCAGTAGCAGTAGTAGCAGTAGTAGTAGTAGTAATAGTAGTAGTAGTAGGTGTAGCAGTAGCAGTAGTCATAGCAGTAGTAGTAGTAGTAGTAGTAGTAGCAGTAGTCATAGCAGTAGTAGTGGTAGTAGTAGTAGTCATGCAACTTGATGCTGAGGTTAATGAGGCGGTGCTTGAGGCTGTGTGGTGATAGGCCATGGCAAGGCTAGCAAACACAGTGGTGGCACTTTTATAAGGGCCGACTCGGGTATTGGGAGGGAGGGGTAACTCAAATTCTACACATTTACCATGGCTACACTACAGTGAATCACACTTACTGCTCTCTACACTTCTCCCTGTTGACACACAGTGGGACAAAAACACTCACAAAGACACACAAACACACCTAACTACACACCCACACAGATAATGGGGTGGGTGGCATCTCTGATCCCGCAGAAGTAGCAGCGGGGGGCAGAGAGCCAAGCAGTGCAAGAGCTGGATGGAGGAGCCTTGCTTTCAGCCATGTCTGAGCGATTGAACCCCTGCTCGAAAAACACAGCGCATATCGTGAATACTCGCATCGCACAACTTGTGGAGAGACACACAAGCACATGTACGCGTGCACACAAACACGCACACACACACTGACATACTTTTTGGGGTTTCAAAATTCCCTGCATGCCGTCCCACCTGGATGCCTGTGCAGCCTGAGGTGCACTGAAAAGAAAAGCCAGCGAGTAGTGAAAAGCATTTCACCTCACTGTGGGAGTGCGTTTCGGGGCCCGGCTTGCATGCATTAGGGCACTGCTGCACACAGGTACATGGGACACACACGTGTCTATGGACATGCACACTGCAACCCATCAACACACACATGCAAACTCAGACCCAGATGTGTGCCAACATATGGATCGGGTTGAACTTGCACCGCAGTACAATTCTAATTCTAGCAGGAGGCTACGCCTCTTGTCTTGTGTTGTTTGGCTGTGTGTAGCAGACTGAAGTGAGTACGCAGCCAAGCATGAGAACATACACAAATTAGATTAGAGTGAATCGGGCTCTCTACACAGGGCACACGAGGCTGTGCCGGTTGTGGTTTTAATTGGTTACAGGTGTTACATGGCAGTGACTTGCTTCTTTTCTCAATCTACGGCTCTTTATAGCTCCCTGCAGCACGCTGCTTTTTAAATGCTGCCTTACCGCGGGTGTCTCCCGCTTCCACATCTGCAGCGTTTCATCTATCCTCGCTTCTCTTGTTGCTCCTGTATCGATTAAACGGTTTAGGAACGCTACCCAAGCGCGGATGTCTCTATCTGTAAATCTGAGGTCTGCACCTGGGACCATGTATCTCTTAAGGAGACTGGCTTTCCTTGAGAAGTTGTGGATATATCAGTGCTGCTGATGGTCAAAACGTACGAGTTACAGGGGAGGCTGTTATTCTTCTTTGCTGTGACAGAAGCAGAACCATCCATCCATTATCCAAACCGTTTATCCTGCTCTCAGGGTCACGGGGATGCTGCAGCCGATCCCAGCAGCAATTAGGCAGCAAGTGGGCAGACACCCTGGACAGGCCGCCAGGCCATCACCGGGCCGACACACACACATTCACCCCTAGGGACGATTCATTACAGCCAATTCACCTGACCTACATTTGGACTGTGGGGGGAAACCGGAGCACCCGTAGGAAACCCACGCAGACACGGGGAGAACATGCAAACTCCACACAGAGGACGACCCGGGACGACCCCCAAGGTTGGACTACCCCGGGGCTCGAACCCAGAGCTTTCTTGCTGTGAGGCGACCGCGCTAACCGCTGCGCCACCTTGCCACCAAACCGAAACATCCTAATTCTTCAACTCAGAGTAAACTCTAGGAAAACTCTTAACATTATCAAAGACAGGCACCCGGGTACCGTAGCAGTCTATTCCGTTGCCTGGCAACACAGGAATCCCGCTTCGAATCCCCATGTTACCTCCGGCTTGGTCGGACATCCCTACAGACACAATTGGCACTAGCGCCTCCTCTGGTCGGTCGGGGCGTCTGTTCACGGGGGAGGGGAAATTGGGGGGAATAGCCTGATCCTCCCACATGCTACATCCCCCCGGCGAAACTCCTCACTGTCAGGTGAAACGATGCGGCTGGTGACTCCACATGTATCAGAGGACGCATGTGGTAGACTGCAGCCCTCCCCGGATCAGCTGAGGGGGTGGAGCAGCGACTGGGAAGGCTTAGAAGAGTGGGGTAATTGGCCGGATACATATGGGGGAGAAAAAGGGGGAAAACTTTAAAAAAAAACTCACCAAAGACCTTTCTCAACCTGTTCCTTGGTTACACTTCATATTTTATCATTCAATTACCATCTGTGCCAAGGTGCCTCGTGTAAATATTTGCCGATGCAGAATAAACGATGTTGTCGGTATATGCCCACACTGGAATAACCACCACAGGGGTTTGAACCAGAAACACACCAACCCGGGCCCATTTTCCGGTGGCAGTTTCCCAGGAAAAAAGAGAGCGCGGCGTGAAGAGAATATGCAGCAGAGATGCGGCGGAGCAGAAAAATTAGGAGTCAAGAGCACGAGAGGCAAAGAACAGAAGACGGAGACAGGAAGAGAAGAGAGGGCAATAATTCAATACCGGTGTCTCGACAGAAGATGTCAGGCCATAAAAAAAGACGGGTGACGTGGTTTAAGTCAATTCCTCAGGGCGAGCCTAACGGAAAGTCATCCCACCCTCATGTTTCACACGCTAAGCTGGGGCGGCGTGATTTTCACAGGCACAGGATCACATCCAACAGAACAATTTACAAGGGAGGGGAAAAAAAATCTCTGTTCTCTATCACCCGGCTGATCATATTTCCCTGTTTGAAGGCTTGAGGTGTCCAAACCCTCAGCCTTTCTTCCTTCAACACTCCTCTATGTTCTCCCTCACTGTTATCTGTCTGTCTCCTCAAACAGACAGAGAGAGAGGGAGTGAGAGAGAGAGAGAAAAGGCGATAAGCGAGGAGACAGAGCTCGGCATTCAGGCCTTTGTGCTACGCCATCCCATTTCTTCTCTGCACTGCTCCAAATGGATCTTCCCCGACTCCGAGAGCACCTCCTTCACAGCTATTCACCGATGGAAATTAGTTTTGTGTGTGAGTGGCTGGTGGATGTGTAGGAAAAAGAATGGACATTTGTGTGTGTGTGTGTGTGTGTGTGTCTGTGTGTGTGTCTGTGTGTGTGTGTCTGCTTATGTATACATTATGTTCAGGTTTGTGATACAGATAGAAAAGGGGCAGGCTGTGTGGATAGCATACAATGTAAATGTGTGTCATCATTATCTCTGCCAGGCCTGGAGGGGATTATGATTTTGGCTGTGTGTGTGTGTGTGTGTATGTGTGTGTGTACTTCTGGATCACCACCTTGCCATGGGGGAGAAGGTTGCGTGTACCAATGATCCCAAGAGCTATGCCGTCTGGAGCTTGGCTGCTGGTAGGGTCACCCAAGGTGGACGGGTCAAGGGTCAAGGGGGAGATTCCAGACGAAGTGCGATCCAACAAAGACCTCAACGGCACTACTGGCGGAAAATGTTTCCAGGTCACAATGACAGTGTAGGCGGATGAAGGCTGCAACAGAGGGTGGTCCCCAATCGTCTTGGTTCTCCATGCCAAGGACCATGTGGTGGCTGCAGACACACCAGCCACGCCACATAAAAAGATGTCCCGCACAGATGCCCTCTCATAAGGGAATCAACCCATAAACATCGGGGTCAAAGCCCTGTGGCGATCAGGAAGAGGTGACGGGAGCAGGACAGTGAAGTCTGGCAGCCCCTAGCCACAACCTGGCACACAGGTGGTGGGTTTATGATCAGTTGCTGAGCCCTGGGACTGAGGCAGAGGGGCTTCTCAGTTGTTGCCCCCATGATGGCGCAGCCTTATTTAGGATCCCCTCTACTCACCCCAGTTGGGGAGGGAGCTAGAAAAGGTGCCCTAAACATAGTCTGTCTCATACCTCCGGTCTGGACCACCGCATCCAGAGGGATCACCACCATGTGGTCAGAAACAGAAACTCGTATATTTTGGGAGGCTGGAATATACGACCCCTCATGGACAATCAGTCCAGCAATCAACCTGAACTGCGTACTGCCATCATCGCCCGAGAGCTGAGGAGATACCGGACTGATATTGCCGCACTCTCTGAAATCCAACTGGCCGACCAAGGGCAGCTGAAAGAGGAGAAGGGTAGTCACACTTTCTTCTGGAAAGGAAAAGCAGCCGATGAGCCGAGGAGCCACGGTGTTGGCTTTGCCATCGAAAACAGCCCCATTTCCACCTTTCCGAGCTTCCTCTGGGCTTTAATGAATGCCGGACGACCATTCAACCGGCACTTGTAAATAACCAAAGCATCGCTGTCATCCCTGCATATGCTCCAAGACTTGACTCACACGATGACGTGAAGGAGGAAAAAAGAAGTGATTTTAAACACCAAGGCCCACAACAAAAGGTTTGGCCTCGACCTTAACACCTGTGGACAAGTAACCAAAAACAGGGAGGCCTGGAGACGGGCTGTCTGCAAGTGCTGAGCGCTACACCCACGACCTCCACTGTACCGCTGAAAACAAGCGCAGACTCAGAAAGGAGCGAGTTACCAGAAAGGCTCAAACCACGTCTTCAACCACTTCTTCACACTTTTACTCACACTGCCCCAAAATATGCGAGTACAGGGTTGGCCTCTATGCTCACCTGAAGACCCAGAAGGGCCCAGAAGGACAGTCATACTCGACCCTGAGTGACCGCCGATGATGTGTATGTGTTTTCGTGTGTGTGTCCACAGCTAATCTTGCACACTACTAGGCCTATCACCCTAATATTTTTTGTGCATAGTTATGCTGTATGATGAAAAACCTCTTGTGCTTACGGTGATTCAAAACACTGTCGCTACGACTGCACCCTCTATTGATTTACTCTCTACCTCGCTCGACCGCCGCTGCTTGCTCTCTCTCTCTCTCTCTGAACTGACAGAGGTTTTCTGGAGCATTAGTGAAGGCAGGGCTAGTAGACTGGTCACAAAATCGTCGCATAGCAAACCTTTTCATTTTGGAAAGTGCAGGTTGATATTAGATTTGGCTGGACTCGTGTGAGGGTCCGCCTAGGAGGCTGCACATCCACAGACTAACAGGCAAAATATTTCTATTAGTTAAGATTTTTTTTGGGGGGAGGGGATCCCCCCCCCCCAACTATACTTGGCCAATTACCCTGTTTTCCGAGCCGTCCCGGTCGCTGCTCCGCCCCCTCTGCCGATCCGGGGAGGGCTGCAGACTACCACATGCCTCCTCCCATACATGTGGAGTCACCAGCCGCTTCTTTTCACCTGACAGTGAGGAGTTTCACCAGGGGGACGTAGCCTATGGGAGGATCACACTCTTCCCCCCAGTTCCCGCCCCCCCCTGAACAGGCGCCCCGACCAACCAGAGGAGGCGCTAGTGCAGCGACCAAGACACATACCCACATCCAGCTTCTCACTCACAGACACGGCCAATTGTGTCTGTAGGGACACCCGACCAAGCCGGAGGTAAGACGGGGATTTGAACTACTGTGTTTATAGGCAATGGAATAGACCGCTATGCTACCTGGATGCCCTTATTAGGTAGATTTTTTAGCTTGAGCGCTGCACGTTAGAACCCCCCCCCACACACACACACACACTTTTCCCGTTCAATCCACTTGGGCGCTGCACAAAAGTCTTATAATAATTAGCAGGAAAAATACTTTTGTCTGTCCGTGTCATGCGAGAATCTGTCGGCTGCAGGTCTCTCATACTACCGGGCCTGTCAGCCTAATCATTTTTGTGCACAGTTCCGACTGTATGATCAAGGACCTCACATGGTTGCGGTGATTCAAAACCTCTGAAGAACCTGTTTCACACCTCAGCTGGTTTGTCGCCTCAGTCTCAGCACCGGAGAAGGGGAGATACGCCTGGCGGGGATTTGCACTCCACTGAGTGGACTCCTTTAGTTTGGTTACTGCAATTAAAAGAAAACAATGAAATCTGTCCCATTGTGTGAGAAACCATAATGGTATACACGGTTTGACACAATGGCTTTACACAATGACTTTCGAACCGCTGCCAACATTAAAGCCTCTTTCTTTTTTTTTGGATTTTCCCCCCTTTTTCTCCCCAGTTGCACTTGGCCAATTACCCCAGTCTTTCGAGCCGTCCCGGTCTCTGCTCCACCCCCTCTGCCAATCCGGGGAGGGCTGCAGACTACCTCATGCCTCCTCCCATACATGTGGAGTCGCCAGCCGCTTCTTTTCACCTGACAGTGAGGAGTTTCACCAGGGGAGATGTAGCACGTGGGAGGATCTCGCTATTCACCCCAGTTCCTCCTCCTGCTAGTGCAGCGACCAGGATACATACCCACATCTGAGCACGGCCACATCCGGACATGGCAGACACGGCCAATTGTGTCTGTAGGGACGCCCGACCAAGCCGGAGGTAACACGGGGATTCAAACCGCCGAGCCCCATATTGGTAGCAACGGAATAGACTGCTACAGTACTCAGGCGCCCCATTAAAGCCTATTTCTAATATGTCTCCTTTGGGCATCACCATTCACTGTTTGTTTTGCTCTCACTTTTAAAAAGACCACACATCATTTTATATTATTTCATACCCCCCTCCCCCAGCTCCCTCTCCTCTCCACGACCATCTCCCTCTAAACTCCCCATTCTCCTCCTGCCCTCCCCTTGTACCACTACCACTAATAAAATGTGCCGTAATGGCTGGTACATTAAAAGTGCAATGTTGTTCATGACGGTTCCATGGCTTTATACGATTTTAATGGCCTCATAAAGGCTGGGGGTAAATACTTGTCAGGGACTGAGTGGCCTCCCGGTGGAGCGTCACCAGAATTTATGTAGGGAGAGCGAAGAAACTGTCTTACATAAGCTTGCATAAACAATATGAAAATAAATCCATTAATCCTCCTCTATAATTATTTACCCCTTGTTTTCTGTGTTGTTCTGCGCTACGTATTTGCGTTTGTGCGGTATGTTGTGCTTTAGTCCGCAGCGCTCTGTTTAACGGGTCGGAGCGAGGTGTAGTGTACCCTCCTGATGTTAACGCCCTGGGTAAAGTTTTATCTAGAAATAATATCAGAAATAAAAAACAAAACAACACATTCAATATTTAGAATGTTATTTTTCCCTGAAAGCCAAACACACGCGGTGTAAAACACTGTAACCGGTGGTAACGGGAGGACCGTACTGGGAGCACTTAAGCTGATTCCAAATTAAATGTAACAAACTGTAAACTTTATGTCAGCGTTAAATCTCTTTGCAACAATTGTTCCAGCCTTTTAGCTCCCGTCTAGTAAAAATATGCCACGCACACCTCGTTCCGCCCTGTTGTCTTCCATGTGTGCATTCCGGTCTGTCATCTTGCAACGCAGCCTTTTTAGGACGGGCGTTAGAGAGCAGTCCAACACCTGCGGTGTGTTTGGCCCCGTAACGGCCACTAAAACACGGACATAAAACCCCACCTGCACAAACTCGCGTAAAAAACCCCCCACAAAAACAAAACAAAAACTGACAGAGGCTTGCTATATATCTTCACATTCATCGCTGCCTGTAACACAAATCAATCAGTGAGGAACGGGTGAGTTTCAAAAGAGCGAACAGCGCCCCCAAACAGAAGGCATCCAAAACTGCCCCCCAGCAACCCCCCGCCTCTTCAATTAGAAGACGACATTAATGCCATATTGATGAGCATCAGCAGGGATCGAAAGAGAGAAGGCGAGAGGGAAAGAGAGAGAGCGAGAGAGAGGTGATAAGAAGTGATAGATAGATAGATAGATAGATAGATAGATAGATAGATAGATAGATAGATAGATAGATAGATAGATAGATAGATAGATAGATAGATAGATAGATAGATAGATAGATAGATAGATAGATAGATAACACAGAGGGAGAGTAGAGAGATAGAGAAAGAGCTAGAGGAAAACAGAGTGAGACAGAGAGATAGCCAGATAGCTAGATAGATAATGAAAGAGAGTGAGAGAGAGAAAGAAAGAAGATAGATAGATAGATAACAGAGAGAGAGAGAGAGAGAGAGAGAGAGCGAGAGGAAAACATTGAGATAGACAGATAGCTAGATAGATAATGAAAGAGAGTGAGAGAGAGAAAGAAAGAAGATAGATAGATAGATAGATAGATAGATAGATAGATAGATAGATAGATAGATAGATAGATAGATAGATAGATAGATAGATAGATAGATAGATAGATAGATAGATAGATAGATAGATAGATAGATAGATAGATAGATAGATAACACAGAGAGAGAGAGAGAGAGAGAGAGAGAGAGAGAGAGAGAGAGAGAGAGAGCGAGAGGAAAACAGCGAGATTGATAGATAGCCAGATAGCCAGATAGATAATGAAAGAGAGTGGGAGAGAAAGAAAGTAGATAGATAGATAGATAGATAGATAGATAGATAGATAGATAGATAGATAGATAGATAGATAGATAGATAGATAGATAGATAGATAGATAGATAGATAGATAGATAGATAGATAGATAACACAGAGAGAGAGTAGATAGATAGAGAAAGAGAGTGAGAGGAAAACAGAGTGAGATACTAGATAGCCAGATAGCTAGATAGATAATGAAAGAAAGTGAGAAAGAAAGAAAGAAAGAAAGTGGATAGATAGATAGATAGATAGATAGATAGATAGATAGATAGATAGATAGATAGATAGATAGAGATAATGAGTTTGAGAGAGAGAGAGAGAGAGAGAGAGAGAGAGAGAGAGAGAGAGAGAGAGAATGAGCAGAATTAAATCACACCGTTGAATTTATGTTCTGGTCATATTTATGGCCTTAATAAGAGTAGGGTAAGCAAAGAGCAAAGCGAACTGCTGGAGGACACACAGCCTATGTCAGCAGATATTCTCTCTCTCTCCCTCTCTCTCTCTCTCTCGCTCTCTCTCTGTCTCTCTCTCTCTCCCTCTCTCTCCCGAACACACATGCACACACACATACGCACGAAAACACACGTCCTTGGCGACGTGACCTGTTTTACATACTACAGGGCTCCTCCGGCAACCAGCAGCGTTTAAATCCCCGGTCTTTACGCAAGCACTGTATTTACACATCACAGGCACACGCACAGGCTCACACAGCAGCACGCACACGCCCATAAACACACACAGCAGCACGCACACACGCCAATAAACACACACAGCAGCACGCACACATGCCAATAAACACGGGGAATATATGTCCTGTTCTGCAGCGTCTGTGCTGCTGATGGGTAATAGAGGTCATCCATAGGATTCAACAGTTAAAGTGCGTGTGTGTGTGTGTGTGTGTGTGTGTGTGTGTCTGGGTGTGTGTGTGTGAGAGAGAAAGAGAGAGAATTAGAGCGATAGAAGAGGAAAGAAAGTGTAGGAGGGATGGAGGGCGAGTGAGCAAATTGACCAGACCTAATTAAACGCTCATCAGACATGAGCCGCCTGCACAAACACTCCCTGATAACACCATCCCGCCTCCGCTCCTTCCACTCTTGTGGTCTCTGTCTCCCTTGCTCCGTCTCTCTTTCATCTCATTACTATAAAAGAACGCTTAACAACACCACCATTATTCCCCGTCTGTGCACCGCAAGAACAACACATCCAGGAATCAGGAACACTTTATCTGTCGTCTCACTTCACGCACCTGTGAACATGAAATTAAACGAAATGCCGTTTCCCCCAGCCCACAGCAGCACAACACAAAGACACAAACACAACCAAAAACTACAACAACACACATACCCAAACTAACACACATATCCAAACTGACGAAAAAATAATCACTGTCCAAGGGAACGAACGCCAGCCAGGATGACTGTCGGAACCGCCGGTCTGCATGGGCTAGCAGTTAGCTTAGCCCGCCCCGCTCCCCCAGCCAACCCAGCCAGCGCTCCCAGCCATCAAACGAAGACAAAACTTAGACGTGGACAAAGACACCGCACGGACCATTTACCATTCTAGACTCACAATCAACCCTTCAAAACACACCTTGTGTGACATGCAATCATCAGATACTCATGCCAACCAGAGATACTGTTTGTTTGACGGCAGCGGTGATGGTGTAAGAAGGCAAGGGTGGGGGGCGAAGTGTGCAAATGGCTGCAGCAATAGAGTGCAAGTCTCGGGGGCGGGCTGTGGTACCTGACTGGATCTTCATGCGTAGGTGAGGATGTGTGTGAGACCAAAGTTAACCGATAATAGCCGTGTGCGAGACTTCGTGTAGATTGTCTATAAGCCCACATGGTGTGTGTGTGTGTGTGTAGGGTTGGGCATCAAGAACAGGTTCGTTCCAAAATTCCGGTCCCAAAGGAATCGTGAAGAAATTCAAATTTCGATTCTGCCCATCGGTTCCTAAATAAATTTCACTCGCGCTAAAGTTTCCGCCCCCGCAAGTGAGATGTACGCCATCATGGACCACACACAGCAAGCGGCGGTCGAACGTGTGGCTTCATCAAATGAAGGGCTGGCACAGTGCAACGCCGGTGGCAACGTTATTTCGTACAAGGGAGGACGCACAACAAATATGGCCAAACACCTTCGCCTACACGGTGTAACCAGTGTACCGTGTTGACACGTCGCGCCGGTCTCCATCGCCTGCCTCCTCTTCAGCAACCCTGAGCAAACGGCAAGCAGCGCCTCGTCGCAACTGGAGGGGTGAACATTAATAACGTTTGTCTTCTTCGCAACAGCAAGACAACGAACAACTGATACCTACAAACTGTATGCAAATACTGAGATGTGTTTTTCCCGTGCTGAACGCTCGCGTGTGCAGCCTGAGAAGGCAGATATGCTAATTTTTTCTGAACAAGAACTGTTTCTAAGTTAAGGAGTTTAATACCCGGTAGTCCGGACCAGGGTGTGACTGTCTTTATTTCTTCCTCTTCATGTATGAAGACAGTTGTTGTAGATGTAAATATAAGAAGGAGACAGTCACACGAATGATCCGTTCTGAAAACGGCTTGTATGAAGTCTTTTTAAATCTTTTTTTCTTCTGTGAAAGAAGCATGCGACCTGTTTTGACCCCGCCTCTCAAAGAACCGGAATCGAGAATCGTTAAGAACCGGAATCGGAAAGCAGAATCGTTAACATTCAAACGATGCCCAACCTTGCACCTAGGGACAATTTAATACAGCCGAGTCACCTGACCTACATGTCTTTGGACTGTGGGATGAAACCGTAGCCCCCAGAGGAAACATGCAAACTCCACACAGAGGACGACCCCCAAGGTTGGACTACCGCGAGGCTCGAACCCAGGACCTTCTTGCTGGGAGGCGACCGCACTAACCACTGCACCACTGTGCCGCCCTTGTGCTACATGTTACCACACAATTATTCAAGTAGACACAAAGAAACAGAAACACACACATACAAATGAATGCCAACACACCATTCATAAGCTCATTATCATACACTCACTCGGAGCATCTCTGGTGAAGCTGTTCTCTAGTGCTGACTAAACGCTGTCTTGTCCTTGATCTTTAATGTAAAGTCTTCTGCTGCTGCCTCTGAGGACATTTGTTTAGCCATACGTTGTCTCTTCCTTTGCTGCTAGTTGCTGCAGTGTACCGTCACAAAGTGAAATGACTTGCGAAAATGAATATTTGCATTGTAAAATGATGAATATCATTTTACGCTTGCATGTACATGCACTACAAACAACCAGGCAACACCAGAAATGGGATCGCAGTGAGCTTCGTCACCATATGGAAGAGAGCGGCACGAGCTTCAAGCTGCTTTCCACTGTGTGAGCAGTACCCCGGGTTTTGAAAAGCCCCGTGGAGGGCACGTCATGGCTCTGTGATAATGGGCTTTTCCCATGTGAACCTCTACTATTGCTCCTTATGGGTCTGTATAACATTTTAGTGTTTACACACTCAAGCTCTCACAAACTACTGCTCTCGCCATTAGCGGACAAACTGCAAAAATAAAACTGTTAAACTAGTCGGCATCAGATGGCAAACACAAACGTATATATATATACCCTAACAAAAAGCAAACAAAAACATATTTCAGTCAGGAGTCATAACCCATGTACATGGTACTAAATGTCAGCCTGTGACTGTGTCCCACTGGAGACAGCATGGACAAGCGGAGGATATGAGGAAGAGCTGACCTCTAGCTAGATGGCCCCCTGAGGGAAACAGTGACCCTGACAGGCCGAAAGGAGGAGGAAGAAAGCTGGAAAAAGAGGGAGGGAGGGGGAGAGAGAAAGAGAGAAAGAAAGAGAGCGACAGAAAGAGACAGACAGGGGAATGGAGATCTGAATGATAAAGCATTTTCTCTGACCCCCAAGGTATCTAAGGTATCTATGGCCACTGAACTATCAGGACACTGACATTTTCTGGACTTGCTGGGCTGTGTATGTCTATGAGCGACTGAGTGTGTATTTTGTGTGTGTATTTGTGTGTGCGTGTGTGTGTGTAGGGGCGCACGTGAGTGGTCAAGGTAACCGGTCAACTTCAGCATAAGATAGAGACAAGGAGAATCACTGCCATCCAGTCAAGCACAGAGGTATAAGAGATTTCTGTGAGTGTGTGTGTGTGTGTGTGTGTGTGTGTGTGAGAGAGAGAGAGAGAGAGAGAGAGAGAGAGAGAGAGAGAGAGAGAGAGAGAGAGAGAGAGAGAGAGAGCGAAGAGACCAACAAGTATTACCTGGAAAAACCCACAGGGTATTTCAGTGTGTCTGCGAGCAACACTCTCTCTCTCTCTCTCTCTCTCTCCCCCTCAAGGATCAATAGGCTTCCACCCAGCTCAACCCATGGCTGCCTGACCGGAGAAGATTAAACTAAAGGGAAATGAAGAAGGATATCGATGCCCAGTCTGTCTAAGGTAGGCGATGCGGGATTCTGTGAGAACCTGATTGGATCTCTCCGAATTGAAAAACAAAACCATTTCAGCTCCAACTATACACTGTATTAGATGCAAGAGAAAGGAAGACGGGCAGTTTCGACTGAAACTGCTCTAACCAGAGTGGTAAATTATCTTCTACTTGCTATGGATTCTGATTCCCCCTCTGTGCTTCTATTACTGGACCTCATTGCAGGCTTTGACACCATTTATCACTGTATACCTATTGGAAAGAATAAATTGTAATTTCGGTATCTCTGGTCTAGCTCTCTTGGCTTAAGTCATACTTATCTGAAAGAATAGCGTGTCTGCTATAATAACATTACATCGAAATTCTCTGATGTTAAATATGGTGTACCTTTGCGTCTGGGTAGTGTAGTGGTCTAGTCCGTTGCCTACCAACACAGGGATCACCGGTTCGAATCCCCGTTACCTCTGGCTTGGTCGGGCGTCCCTACAGACACCATTGGCCATGTCTGCAGGTGGGAAGCCGAATTTGGGTATGTGTCCTGGTAGCTGCACTAGCACCTCCTCTGGTCGGTCGGGGTGCCTGTTCGGGGTGGAGGGGGAACTGGGGGGAACAGTGTGACCCTCCCATGCGCTACATCCCCCTGGTGAAACTCCTCACTGAGAGGGGAAAAGAAGCGGCTGGCAACTCCACATGTATCAGAGGAGGCATGTGGTAGTCTGCAGCCCTCCCCGGATCGGCAGAGGGGATGGAGAAGTTACTAGGTGGCTTGGAAGAGGGGGTGATTGGACAGATACAATTGGGGGAGAATAAGGGGGAAATTCCACACAAAAAAAACATTATATGGCGTATCTCTGGGCTCAGTTCTTGGCCCTCTACTTTTCTCTCTTTATATTACACCTCTTGGCCAAATTATATGCAGTCATGGAATACATTTCCATTGCTATACTGATGATACCCAGCTATATGTGCCTATAAGCGCTGATGATCATACTCAAATGACCGATCTAGAGGCCTGCTTGGCTGCTGTGAAAAATTGTATGTCACTAAATTTCCAGCTTTTAAACTCGGGTAAAACTGAGATAGATGTTGGTCGTTAGCCCTGCTAGACACAGACACCCAATTTGATCAAGCAACAGTAACGCTCCACAACTATGATAGCCAAAAATCTTGTTGTTACATTTGATCCCATCCTTTCCTTTGATAAGCACATTAAAGAAATCACCAAGACTGCCTTTTGTCACTTACATAACATAGCTCAAATTTGGTCTTTCCTGTCCATGGCTGACACAGAGACTCTAATACATGCATTTGTTTCATCCAGACTTGATTACTGTAATGTTCTGTTCTCAGGTCTGCCACATGCTGGTACTAAAAGTCTTCAGGTGGTTCAGAATGCTGCAGCTAGAATCCTAACTAAACCTAGAAAATTTGACCATATTACACCAATTCTTGCCTCCGTTCATTGGCTTCCTATCCATGTTAGTTCAGACTACAAGGTGCTTCTGCTGACTTATAAAATCCTATTTGGGCTTGCCCCATCATACCTGTCTGAACTCCTTAAACCGTACATTCCATCTCAAGCTCTCCACTCTCAAAATACAGGGCTCCTGTGTGTACCCAAAGTTAAAAAGAAGTCAGCTGGTGGAAGGGCCTTTTCCTATCGGGCCTCGTTCTTGTGGAACAACCTGCCTGCTGCCAGCAGACAATTGGAGTCTGTTGAGTCCTTTAAATCCAAACTCAAAACTTTTCTTTTTGCCTTAACCTACAGTTAATTATCTTCAAACTGAGCACTTCACAACCTGTCCTGCATGGTGGGTCATTTTCTGTCTCAATGAATTTACCAAGCACTATTCTGCTGACTAGATTAGAGAGTATAGATTATTGACTCTTGCAAACTGTTCTGTTCTCCGAATGCTTTATCCTTTTGTGTCTTTATCCTTTTCTCTCTCTTGTGTCAATAATGTCTTTACCTGCCTATTCTCCCGTGTTTGTAAGTGGTGTGATGTGAGTCTCCCCTGTGTACATGTGTAGCCTGTCCTCCTGCCAGGTCTACATGGTGATGGCCACCTGGACACTGCTTGGCATCTTCCTCATCACATTCTTTCTATATCTTATAAACCCATATAATTTTGTCTTCCCATTTCAATGTCATATGTTTCAATGTTAAAACATTCTCTATCTCCAATGTGTGACTAATGTCTTTTCTCCTGTGTATGTGAATGGTGTGATGTGAGTCTCCCCTGTCTGCATGTGTAGTCTGTCCTCCTCTACACGGTGATGGTGGTCATGTGGCTCAGTTCCTGGGCTATTCTGGTGGCATCTGGACACTGCTTGTATTCTCCTCATCATCCATCCATCCATTATCCAAACCACTTATCCTTACTCAAGGTCATGGGGATGCTGGAGCCTATCTTGGCAGTCATTGGGCGGCAGGCGGGGAGACACCATCACCATGGACAGGCCGCCAGACCATCACAGGGCCAACACACACACACACACACACACACACACACACACACACACACACACACACACACACACACACACACACACACACCTATGGACAATTTAGTACAGCCGATTCACCTGACCTACATGTCTTTGGACTGTGGGAGGAAACCGGAGCCCCCGGAGGAAACCCACACAGACACGGGGAGAACATGCAAACTCCACACAGAGGACGACCCCCAAGGTAGGATTACCCTGGGGATCAAACCCAGGACCTTGTTGGGTGTGAGGCAACCACGCTAACCACTGCACCGCCCCCTCCTCATCATATTCTTTATATACCTTATATAGCCATTGTAATTCTGTTATCGTCTTTCAATGTTGTATTCGGTAAGTTGTATAAACACAAGATCCATTACACGTCTGTCCATCTTGGGACAGAGAGCCTCCTCTGTTGCTCTCCCTGAGGTTTCTTCCTATTTTTTCTCCCTATTAAAGGTTTTTTTTTTTAGGGAATTGTTCCTTATCCGATGCGAGGGTCTAAGGACAGAATGTTGTGTTGCTGTAAAGCCCCCTGAGGCAAATTTGTAATTTGTGATATTGGGCTATACAAGTAAAATTGACTTGACAGAAAGATAGACAGAAAAATAAAGCGATGCTGGTTGATGAAAGAAAAAAGAAATACTCATATTTTTTCATATTCTGTACATTGCACAAGATGTCCGATAAGACATGTAATCTGCTGTTAGATTACTCGGAGTGGAATCCAGTAGGTACTTGCACTACAAAGGGATCGATATAATTACACTTGGAGCTCGTCCTATCCCAGTATTTGTTATAGTATGTGTATCTGACACTTAATCAACACCATTAAACACATAAAGACCTGGCACTTATTTTGTGCCGCTGTATGAATTCTGAAATAGCTAAGTGAAATAGCTCTGCAGCACATACACCACTCTGGATTATTGGCGGGTTGTAAATACTGGGACAATACTGGGACAATACTGGGACACAATTCCAAATCCTTCGATAAAATCTTAATGGTTCGAGATGCTCCCCATTTTGCGAGATCGGGGGTTATCAACACTAGAATGACCGGGATTTCACTCCTACCTAAAACGACCATGGGCGGTCAAAATGACCGCCGGTTTTTAAACTCTATTCTGTCAGGATAAACACCCAAGTGAGATATTAATGCATTGCATATGTTAGTATGTCTGTTAGGTAATGACTGACAACAAAACTGACATTTTAACAACTTTAATACTGTAGCGAATTCAGGGGGCAGCCGGGAACCGCCGCAGCCGGGACGCAAACCTGGGTCTCCCGCACCACGGGCGACTACGTTATGCAGCCGCCTAAAGGGTCCGACCCGCGACCCAACGGGCTAGCGGGTCTACGTATCCGTGATAGTTACACTACTGTTTTTCAAACAAATTTAAAACCGCTGTTGTCCAATGCCTGAAACTACTGCAGCGCCTCGGTGGCAGTCATGCTGCGTCTGAAACGGCGGCTGCACCCAGGCATGTTGGCAATAATACCTGGAAAACACATGCTGCTGATCTATCAAACGTAACAAGGCCTGTAAAACGTGAAATGTAAAAAAAAGAACTGAACGTTGCAAAGGAAATGACTCGAACAACACACGTCAAAAATAGTGACATGACACGCACGGTGACGCGCAAATTACGCACAGTCATTTTGACCGCGCATGGTCGTTTTAGGCAGATCTTATGAGTTTTTTTTTGTGCAGTCGATCTAACACTTATTTTAATGCAAATAGATGCAATTTCAGGACCATTCAGGGAGCGGTGGGTCTGTATCTTTTTTTTTCCACGCAAAGTTATTCAACTTTTAAAATCCAAAACGGTCAAAATGACTGCCTTGGTCGTTCCAGTAGTGAATACCTAGTAGTAAATACTTAGTAAATACCTAGTAGTAAATACTTAGTTAATACCTAGTAGTTCTACTAGTAAATACCTAGTAGTAAATACTTAGTTAATATCTAACAAAACTTGAAAATATGGGTGTGTGAAATCACTGGTCATGAACCAAACAAGGAACAAAATGAAAAAGGAATCAAATAAATGTCCTGTGTTCATCATATCCCTCTTTTTTACCCCCTCTTCCTCCATCTACCTCGGTTTGTCAGCTGTCTTGCATTTTGATCTCACCTGATCTCTCTTGGCTGTATTTAAAAGCCATTCAGGCAAACCACCTATGACAGACTGTGCGTGTGTGTACATAGTATATATATATATATATACACTACCGTTCAAAAGTTTGGGATCACCCAAACAATTTTGTGTTTTCCATGAAAAGTCACACTTATTCACCACCATATGTTGTGAAATGAATAGAAAATAGAGTCAAGACATTGACAAGGTTAGAAATAATGATTTGTATTTGAAATAAGATTTTTTTTACATCAAACTTTGCTTTCGTCAAAGAATCCTCCATTTGCAGCAATTACAGCATTGCAGACCTTTGGCATTCTAGCTGTTAATTTGTTGAGGTAATCTGGAGAAATTGCACCCCACGCTTCCAGAAGCAGCTCCCACAAGTTGGATTGGTTGGACTGGCACTTCTTGCGTACCATACGGTCAAGCTGCTCCCACAACAGCTCAATGGGGTTCAGATCTGGTGACTGCGCTGGCCACTCCATTACCGATAGAATACCAGCTGCCTGCTTCTGCTCTAAATAGTTCTTGCACAATTTGGAGGTGTGTTTAGGGTCATTGTCCTGTTGTAGGATGAAATTGGCTCCAATCAAGCGCTGTCCACTGGGTATGGCATGGCGTTGCAAAATGGAGTGATAGCCTTCCTTATTCAGAATCCCTTTTACCCTGTACAAATCTCCCACCTTACCAGCACCAAAGCAACCCCAGACCATCACATTACCTCCACCATGCTTAACAGATGGCGTCAGGCATTCTTCCAGCATCTTTTCATTTGTTCTGCGTCTCACAAACGTTCTTCTTTGTGATCCAAACACCTCAAACTTGGATTCATCCGTCCACAACACTTTTTTCCAGTCTTCCTCTGTCCAATGTCTGTGTTCTTTTGCCCATCTTAATCTTTTTCTTTTATTGGTCAGTCTCAGATATGGCTTTTTCTTTGCCACTCTGCCCTGAAGCCCAGAATCCCGCAGCCGCCTCTTCACTGTAGATGTTGACACTGGTGTTTTGCGGGTACTATTTAATGAAGATGCCAGTTGGGGACCTGTGAGGCGTCTGTTTCTCAAACTAGAGACTCTAATGTACTTATCTTCTTGCTCAGTTGTGCAACGCGGCCTCCCACTTCTTTTTCTACTCTGGTTAGAGCCCGTTTGTGCTGTCCTCTGAAGGGAGTAGTACACACCGGTGTAGGAAATCTTCAATTTCTTAGCAATTTCTCGCATGGAATAGCCTTCATTTCTAAGAACAAGAATAGACTGTCGAGTTTCAGATGAAAGTTCTCTTTTTCTGGCCATTTTGAGCGTTTAATTGACCCCACAAATGTGATGCTCCAGAAACTCAATCTGCTCAAAGAAGTGCCCATCCAACCAATCCAACTTGTGGGAGCTGCTTCTGGAAGCGTGGGGTGCAATTTCTCCAGATTACCTCAACAAATTAACAGCTAGAATGCCAAAGGTCTGCAATGCTGTAATTGCTGCAAATGGAGGATTCTTTGACGAAAGCAAAGTTTGATGTAAAAAAAATCTTATTTCAAATACAAATCATTATTTCTAACCTTGTCAATGTCTTGACTCTATTTTCTATTCATTTCACAACATATGGTGGTGAATAATTGTGACTTTTCATGGAAAACACAAAATTGTTTGGGTGATCCCAAACTTTTGAACGGTAGTGTATATATATATATATATATATATATATATATACAGTGCATCCGGAAAGTATTCACACCCCTTCACTTTCCCCACATTTTGTTATGTTACAGCCTTATTCCAAAATGGATTAAATTCCTTTTTTTTCCTCATCAATCTACACACAATACCCCATAATGACAAGGTGAAAAAGGTTTTGTAGAAATTTTTGCAAATTCATTAAAAATAAAAAACTGAAATATTGCATGTACATAAGTATTCACACCCTTTGCTATGACACTCAAAATTGAGCTCAGGTTCATCCTGTTTCCATTGATCATCCTTGAGATGTTTCTACATCTTGATTGGAGTCCACCTGTAGTAAATTCAATGGATTGGACATGATTTGGAAAGGCACACACCTGTCTATATAAGGTCCAACTGTTGACAGTGCATGTCAGAGCAGAAACCAAGCCATGAAGTCAAAGGAATTGTCTGTGGACCTCTGAGACAGGATTGTATCGAGGCACCGATCTGGGGAAGGGTACAAAAAAACTTCGACAGCTTTGAAGGTCCCGAAGAGCACAGTGGTCTCCATCATTCGTAAATGGAAGAAGTTTGGATCCACCAGGACTCTTCCTAGAGCTGGCCGCCCAGCCAAACTGAGCAATCGGGGGAGAAGGGCCTTGGTCAGGGAGGTGACCAAGAACCCGATGGTCACTCTGACAGAGCTCCAGCGTTCCTCTGTGGAGATGGGAGAACCTTCCAGAAGGACAACCATCTCTGCAGCACTCCACCAATCAGGCCTTTATGGTAGAGTGGCCAGACGGAAGCCTCTGCTCAGTAAAAGGCACATGACAGCCCGCTTGGAGTTTGCCAGAAAGCACCTAAAGGACTCTCAGACCATGAGAAACAAGATTCTCTGGTCTGATGAAACCAAGATTGAACTCTTTGGCCTGAATGCCAAACGTCACGTCTGGAAGAAACCAGGCACCTCTCATCACCTTGCTAATACCATCCTTACAGTGAAGCATGGTGGTGGCAGCATCATGCTGTGGGGATGTTCTTCAGCGGCAGGAACTCAGAGACTAGTCAGGATCGAGGGAAAGATAAATGGACCAAAGTACAGAGAGATCCTTGATGAAAACCTGCTCCAGAGCGCTCAAGACCTCAGACTGGGGTGAAGGTTTACACTTCAACACAACAACGACCCTAAGCACACAGCCAAGACAACGAAGGAGTGGCTTCGGGACAAGTCTGTGAATGTCCTTGAGTGGCCCAGCCAGAGCCCAGACTTGAACCCCATTGAACATCTCTGGAAAGATCTGAAAATAGCTGTGCAGCGACGCTCCCCATCTAACCTTACAGAGCTCGAGAGGATCTGCAGAGAAGAATGGGAGAAATACCCCAAATATAGGTGTGCCAAGCTTGTAGCTTCGTACCCAAGAAGACTTGAGGCTGTAATCGCTGCCAAGGGTGCCTCAACCAAGTACTGAGTAAAGGGTGTGAATACTTATGTACATGCAATATTTCAGTTTTTTATTTTTAATAAATTTGCAAAAATTTCTACAAAACCTTTTTTGCTTTGTCATTATGGGGTATTGTGTGTAGATTGATGAGAAAAAAAAAGGAATTTAATCCATTTTGGAATAAGGCTGTAAGATAACAAAATGTGGGGAAAGTGAAGGGGAATGAATACTCACCGTTGAGTGTTTCTTTTAACAGAGTTATATATATAGTATATGTGTATGTGTGTGTGTGTGTGTGTGTGTGTGTGTGTACGCGTGTGAGTGTTTGTACATGTGTGTGGTGGTAAAGAGAAATACAGCGAGTGAAAGAGGATGCAAAAGAGTAAAATATAGAAAACGTGGAATATGGAAGGAATCAGGGGATGAGACTGAGGTGTTAACAGTTTTAAGGCTTGTGTGCGTCTCTTTGTGTGTCTGTGTGCGCCTGCGCACAAGGACACGAGCACGTTTTTAGCGACTAGGTGCATGATTGGCAGTGGGAAGCAGCGGGATCGCCTCCAGCATGGAGGGTGTTGCTGCCTTACACACAGGTCAGCATGCATTAAATATGAGAACCCCTCACACGAGCGCAGCATGGATCCACACAGCACACTTGAGTGTGGCTACATGTACACCCATGTGCGCACACACTCACACACACACATACAAACACACTTCTACACCGGTTTTGGCTTATCTGGGAGTGGGGAAAAGCCAACAAGCAGCACAATCGGATGGGGAGAGAGAGACAGACAGGGAGAGAGAGAGAGAGGGAGGGAGGAGAGAAAATCCTCATTTAAAAAGCAAACAAGCTGTTCACCGCTCGCCTCATCTATAATGCAGCGGAGGAAGCCCGTGTTTCAACAGCGGCAGAAAACACTGATGTCATCCTCTGCCATGTGTATGTGGGTCTATGTGTGTTCAAAGTGTGTGTACGCGTGTTGCTGTGTGTGTGCACGTGATGCACGTGTGTGTTGCATGCCGCACACATGCCTGCGTTTGTTTGTACAGCATAGATGTGAAAAATTAGTGGTTCGCTTCTCCCTGTCTCTCGCCTCAAACACTGATACACTATGACAGAGAGGCTTTGGAGGCAGGAGGGAGGGAGAGAGAGAGAGAGAGAGAGAGAAAGTTAGAGAGAGAGAGCTAGCGAGAGAGTTTGAGAGAGAGAGAGCTAGAGAGAGAGTTTGAGAGAGAGAGACTGTTAAAGAGTGTGAGTTAGAGAGCGAGCGAGCGGGTGCGAGAGAGTGAGTTAGAGAGTAAGCGAGTGAGAGAGAGCGTTAGAGACAGAGAGCGTTAGAGAGAGTTAGAGAAAGAGTGAGCGAGCGAGAGAGAGAGCGTTAGAGAGAGAGAGAGAGTCTGATGTAATGCAGCCTCAGACACTCGGAGGGATCAGACGAAACATCGCAGACTGTCACAGAAACACAAACCCTCTCTTCCTCCTCTCATTCAGGCAGACACAGATACTGAGAGAGAGAAAAGGAGTTCTGGGACAGAATGAGAAACAAAAAAGAAAAAGGGATGAGGGAAGAAAGAAAACACGTAAACGGGGGAAACACTGTGGAAAAAATTAGGGAAATGTGTCCTCGTTATGACACCGGCGAGGCTCTTAAGAGAGAATAAGCATTTTATGAATATAAAAAGCACAATCCCCGTACTTCGGGGTGGAAGGTGCGGAGGTGAAGTTTTTTCGCCCAGACAGAAAGATGAATACCGAGGGATCGGCTGCGTCTGAGGCAGAATGGCGCTCCCACTTTCAACAGCTCTCCTAAGAATAGGCTGCAGCGCCAGCCGTGCGCTCGGAGAGCCGTCTGGGAGATAAGGAGCTAAATATAACCATTATTACCCAGCCTCCGCACACGCCGCTGCAGCCACCAGCCCTGCTGTCACCGACGCACTCGCACGTTTCCCAGCGAGCTGACGACTTCTCTCACATTCGCCATGCAATTTATGCACCGGGCGTGTTGTGCCGAGATGGAAATCTTCGCTAAACGTTCTTCATATTCCCGGCCTCGGCCGGCGCGCTTTGTGCCGATCTGCCTTGCGCGGGGGGAAACTGGAGGGGGACACAGTGGAGAGTAGGGGTTGGTGGGTCGGTGGGGAATCGATGCATAGGAGAATTGCCGTTCTTATCTTCTACGATTCTGAATCGATTGACAAATTCCAAAAATCGACTTTTAAAAACGTTCTTTTCAGTCTTAAGTAGCCTCCACGCTGCTGGCAACGATGACTTGGCTGCAAACTAATTTCCCTGTGAGGGAGGGTTAGGGTTAGGGTTAGGGTTGGGTTAGGGTTGGGTCGCGGGTCGGACCCTTTAGGCGGCTGCATAACGTAGTCGCCCGTGGTGCGGGAGACCCAGGTTTGCGTCCCGGCTGTGGCGGTTCCCGGCTGCCCCCTGAATTCGCTACAGTATTAAAGTTGTTAAAATGTCAGTTTTGTTGTCAGTCATTACCTAACAGACATACTAACATATGCAATGCATTAATATCTCACTTGGGTGTTTATCCTGACAGAATAGATACTTTGACTTTGACCTGCCGCGCCCATGTGCCGGCCTCTGGAAAACGCGACAGCGGCTAGTCGGCCGCTGCAGACGTTAGCTCTTGTTGCCTTCCGAAAAATGGAGCGGCAACAAATTCAGCCAGTCCATCATCAGCGAAGGGAAGCATTTGGGCACATTCTGGATTTTACAATCTCCCGGGGAAGAAGGAGCTCGACATGACTCATTCTACATGCAAGATTTGCAAAATGAGGGCATGCGGGTGGCGTGGCGGTCTATTCTGTTGCCTACCAACACGGGGATCGCCGGATCGAATCCCTGTGTTACCTCCAACTTGGTCGGGCGTCCCTACAGACACCATTGGGCGTGTCTGCAGGTGGGAAGCCCGGATGTGGGTATGTGTCCGGCTCGCTGCACTAGCGCCTCCTCTGGTCAGCCGGGGCACCTGTTCAGGTGGGAGGGGGAACTGGGGTGAATAGCGTGATCCTCCCACGCACTACGTCCCCCTGGCGAAACTCCTCACTGTCAGGTGAAAAGAAGCCGCTGGCGACTCCACATGTATTGGACGGAGGAGGCGTGTGGTAGTCTGCAGCCCTCCCCGGATCGGCAGAGGGGGGTGGAGCAGCAACCGGGACGGCTCGGAAGAGTGAGGTAATTGGCCAAGTACAATTGGGGAGAAAAAGGGGGAACAAATTCCAAAAAAATTTTTTATTTTTTTTTGCAAAACGAACATTAAGTATTTGGAGAACACTACCAATGAAGATGTGAAAGAAGTGCAACAACGACCTCCTGCAACATTAAAACAACCAACGCACACTGCACCACTTTACCAAACTCCCGGCCAATTCTGAACAGGCAAAAAAAAAAAACAAGCCCCATCACCTGTTTCACCTCACAAGACCTGCACCCCTACAGTGTAGTCCACAAAGAAGGCCTTAGATTCATGATCCAGACAACTGAGCCGAAGTACGACACACCATCACATCGGTTTGCCTTTGTGTGTTCACATTATTGCAATCAACTCATATAACTTTTTCAAATATAAAAACGATATAATCTTATACACAAGTTAGTCTGCTTTCACGCCATAATTTGCCACACTGCCTTTCTTAGCGCACAGCGGACTGAAGCAGACCCTGAAGTTAGCACCCCTCTGTACCAAATCTAGAATCCATTTTGAATCAGGAATCCTTTTGATCAGAATATCAAATCGTGACCCCAAGAATCGAAATCGATCGAATCCTGAGATTCCCGAAGATTCCCACCCCTACCTCCTGTGGAGGAGCTCCGACTTAAAGGACACTGACTACTCGGCTGTGCAAAGGGCCTGAAAATTGTCACAACCGGGCCGAGTTGAGACAAGAAAAGCCGCCGGGTGACTTTGGGGATGTTCGCCCTGTCATGTATCACTATTTTTGGAAGAGGCACTGCCGCCATGTGACACAGCTCACACTACGACAACTAGCACAGCGTCCCTCATGCTCGTATCTCAGAGGACAGAAACCCTTTTTACTCACTGTCCTTCTGTCCTCTGTGCCTGTTGTGTTGCTGTCAAAGCTCAACCATCAACTATAAAGACTCCCTCTCTTTCTAGGGTGGACAGATGGAGAAAAGAGAACGAGGTTACAATGGCCTTTTTGGAAAGGCGGCGTGCTCGGGTTTGTGTGTGAAGTCGCCCTTTTGATGTCGGGGACAGAGCGCCGGGGACGGAGGGGGGACAGAAGCACACTGTGCCGTGATGCCCATCAGCTGGAAAAGGGATGAACATCG
>NC_079217.1:4063739-4104486 GCF_029633865.1 Lampris incognitus
AGGGGGCCTTTGAGTGGCTATTGCGGCTAGAAAAGGGCTATGTAAAATGCAACTTGATTGATTGATTGATTGATTGATTGATTGATTGACCTACACAATATTAGGCAGGTGGTTTTAATGTTTTGGCTAATCGTTCTATATACTGCATGCGTACAACATTCCAGCACGCTCTAAACCGTGTCATTTGCATCTAGAATATAATTACTAACAAGTAATTGGATGCTATAATTATACACAATCATCTGCTCATTGTGTTTCCAGCATGTATACACGCCTTGTATTTCTGCAATGAGTACATATGAGCAAATAAAGGATGGGAAAGTTCATCATTTTAATACTTCAAGATTACGACGAAATTCAGAGACAAATATGTCTGAGAATGAAATTAACCCCCACGGCCGACACCGAGTAGCATTTCAAGGAACTGAAAGGAAAACTGAGGCAACTCAAACATTTAGGGAGTTCATATATACTCTGGACTTCCCTCTAAGTCTAAGAATTCACTGAGCCAAACCGATATCTGTACTTTAGCTGTCAAGAGTAAGCTGTTTTTCTCCATTCATTTAGTAATCATCACAACCCTGAAAACAACCCTGACATTCAAAAGTATTCTTTTAACTTTACATGATTCCAACAACACAAGGACTTATCGATTTGCTCAATGAAACAAGAGGAAAACTATCAAGAGGAATGCTTGCCCATACAAAATGCAGTTGGTACGATCCAGAATAGTAAAACGTAATTGCTTTCATACATATACGTGCAGTTATGATGCCGAGAGGTAAAAGCCAAACATGGACGCTACTGCTTCACTTTGAATGTTTTGCAGCACACACTGAAATATAAATGTGACCATACTACATTTCCTAACTGAGACATGGTTTTCATGACAATTGGAAATCAAATCATAATCATTGAATGAAGCCTATGTAGCTACTACGTTTCCCTCTCTTGATGCTGTACACACACACACACACACACATATATTTTATATATTTTTTATATATATATATATATATATATACACATATATTTAAATATATAGATGTAGGAAAACTTTTAATACATAGCAGTAGAAGCTTGTTTCGTGCGTTGCACACTCATCAGCAGCTAATGAATAATAATAATAATAATAATAATAAGGGTGGGGTAATTGGCCAGATACAAGTGGGGAGAAAAAGGATGGGGGGGGGGGGACAATAGACTGGCATAGTGAACACGGATAAACACAGGGATCGTCGGTTCAAATCCTCGTGTTACCTCCGGCTTGGTCGAGCATCCCTACAGTCACAACTGGCCGTGTCTGCAGGTGGGAAGCCGGATGTGGGCAGGTGTCCTGCTCGCTGCACTAGCGCCTCCTCTGGTCAGTCAAGGCGCCTGTTCGGGGGGGAGGGGGAACTGGGGGGAATAGCGTGATCCTCCAACACGCTACGTCCCCCTGGAGAAACTCCTCACTGTCAGGTGAAAAGAAGCGGCTGGCGACTCCACATGTATCGGAGGAGGCATGTGGTAGTCTGCAGCCCTCCCCGGATTGGCAGAGGGGGTGGGGCAGTAACCGGGACGGCTGGGAAGAGTGGGTTAATTGTCCAGATACAATTGGGGAGAAAAGGGGGGAGGCAATAGAGTGGCATAACGACTGAAACCAACGATCGGTTTCATATGCCGTGACCATTAACTTGAGTTACAAAGGCCATGTGTACTATTCACAGAGGATTGGGGGATGTTTGCGATCACAGCATTGTAAGATGGCGACAGATGTATTCTTAGGCCCCCTCCCTCGGTTCAGGGATGGTCGTTCCCTCTTCACATAGATGGCCTCTTTGACTTCCCGTTCAAACCGGCGTTCATCCCTATCACGGATGTGCACAACCTCATCTTTGAAAGAGTGGCCACTGGGCTGTAGATGGTGTGTACTGCGAAGTCCTGGTCTGACATGTTAGCTATTCTGTGTTGCGCCATCCTCTTGGCCAGCGTCTGTTTGGTTTCCCTGATGTACAAGTCACGCAAGGATGGGCAGCATGATCCAGAAAGGGCCAGTGTGGGTGTCGGTCTTTGTTCCAACCAAGTAGTTACACACCTGATTCTATTAGTCAACCAATAGGCTTTGATAAGTATCTTGATTTGTAGACTAAGGTGTGTAACTGCTTCATTGGAACAAAGACCTGCACCCACACCGGCCATTTCTGGATCATGTTGTCCATCCCTAACTGTTACTGCAGTCCTCCTGGCACTTAACAGCGTGCACTATATTGCTCTGTTTGTGCCAGGGGACCGATCCTTGGGGTGGACGAATTTCTGGTGCAGCGTGTTTTGGGGTTTGACTCCTGCCACATATGGAATCACTTCTGGTTTACGCTTAGGCAGCCGTTGTCCTTCTCGTCTCTTCGATTGGCTGGTGCACTGTTTGGGCGTCCTCCTGGCTTTGACCAACTCCTAGTTAGGATAACCAGGGCCTGTTTAAGACACACATGCACTATATGCCTGGTTGATTGGATTAGATGTCTGCTTACAATCTGAATACAGTTTTAATTTTCTCATCTAAGCATCATTTTTATCCAAAGCAACTTAAAGGAGAGGCAGCACTAAGCAAATACACTCACCAGCCACTTTATTAGGCACACCTGTCCAACTGCTCGTTAACGCAAATTTCTAATCTGCCAATCACATGGCAGCAACTCAATGCATTTAGGCATGTAGACATGGTCAAGACGATCTGCTGCAGTTCAAACCGAGCCTCAGAATGGGGAAGAAAGGTGATTTAAGTGACTTTGAACGTGGCATGGTTGTTGGTGCCAGACGGGCTGGTCTGAGTATTTCAGAAACTGCTGATCTACTGGGATTTTCACGCACAACCATCTCTAGGGTTTACAGAGAATGGTCCGAAAAAGAGAAAATATCCAGTGAGCAGCAGTTCTGTGGGCGAAAATGCCTTGTTGATGCCAGAGGTCAGAGGAGAATGGCCAGACTGGTTCGAGCTGATAGAAAGGCAACAGTAACTCAAATAACCACTCATTACAACCGAGGTATGCAGAAGAGCATCTCTGAACGCACAACACGTCGAGCCTTGAGGCAGATGGGCTACAGCAGCAGAAGACCACACTGGGTGCCACTCCTGTCAGCTAAGAACAGGAAACTGAGGCTACAATTCGCACAGGCTCACCAAAATTGGACAATAGAAGATTGGAAAAACGTTGCCTGGTCTGATGAGTCTCGATTTCTGCTGCGACATTCGGGATGGTAGGGTCAGAATTTGGCGTCAACAACATGAAAGCGTGGATCCATCCTGCCCTGTATCAACGGTTCAGGCTGGTGGTGGTGGTGTAATGGTGTGGGGGATATTTTCTTGGCACACTTTGGGCCCCTTAGTACCAATTGAGCATTGTGTCAACGCCACAGCCAACCTGAGTATTGTTGCTGACCATGTCCATCCCTTTATGACCACAGTGTTCCCATCTTCTGATGGCTACTTCCAGCAGGATAACGCGCCATGTCTTAAAGCTCGAATTATCTCAGACTGGTTTCTTGAACATGACAATGAGTTCACTGTACTCAAATGGCCTCCACAGTCACCAGATCTCAATCCAGTAGAGCACCTTTGGGATGTGGTGGACCGGGAGATTCGCATCACGGATGTGCAGCCGACAAATCTGCAGCAACTGCGTGATGCTATCATGTCAATATGGACCAAACTCTCTGAGGAATGTTTCCAGTACCTTGTTGAATCTATGCCACGAAGGATTAAGGCAGTTCTGAAGGCAAAAGGGGGTCCAACCCGGTACTAGCAAGGTGTACCTAATAAAGTGGCCAGTGAGTGTATACTGGCGTATCGACCTACAGACATCTGACAAGTTATATCATAGCCAAGAGTGCATGGCATGTCATGGGCAATTTGTCTAAGTGTGCAATAGATAGGTCACAGAGAGTAATAGGAGATTCAAGTTACAAATTACTTGCATGATGCCGTAAAGCGGCCAGGATAAGGAAAGATTTTAGGCCTTTCTTGAATGAAGTCAGTGAGTCTGTAGCTGAGATGAGTTCATTCCACTTTTGGAACCAGGCAAGAGAAAAGTCTCGAACTTCTGAAGTTGGCATAGATAGTAACCCTCCAGAGGTAGAACGGAGAGGTTTCCTGATCGTTTCTTTATCCCCGGCTCACTTTCTTCATTCTCAGCACTTCCCTCTCCCTCTTTCGTGGTTTTAACACTGCTCTCTCATTCTCTGTTCATCATCTCTCTGAGGCATGGAAGAGCATCTGCTAAATGACCGAACAGGAACATCTGAAAATGTCACAGAAAGTTGGATCAGTTCATCTGGACACGTTTATGGGTAGAAACGTTTCATCACTCATCTAAGTAACCTCTTCTGTCTTCAGTGAGGATGAAAAAAGTCCAGATGAACTGACTCAACTTTCTGGGTTTTCCTTACCTGTATAATTGAGCATGCATAAAGACATTTGAACATGTCATTGTCAGTAGTAAATCATTACTTGCAGGGGGCGTCCGGGTAGCGTAGTGGTCTATTCCGTTGCCTACCAACACGGGGATCACCGGTTCGAATCCCTGTGTTACCTCTGGCTTGGTCAGGTGTCCCTACAGACACAACTGGCTGTGTCTGCAGGGAGGAAGCTGAATGTGGGGATGTGTCCTGGTTGCTGCACTAGCGCCTCCTCCGGTCAGTCGAGGCGCCTGTTCAGGGGGGAGGGGGAACTGGGGGGAATAACGTGATCCTCCCATGTGCTATGTCCCGCTGGTGAAACTCCTCACTGTCATGTGGAAAATGGCTGGCGACTCCACATGTATCGGGGGACCACATGCCTCCTCCTGCAGACCTCCCCGGATCGGCAGAGTGTGTGGAGCAGCGATCGGGATGGCTCGGAAGAATGGGGTAATTGGTTGATTACAATTAGGGGGGAAAAGGGGAAAAATCAACAAAAAAAAATCTTTAATTGTAAATTGTGAAATTCTCTCTCTCTCTCTCTCATACACACATTAATGCATGCATGCACACACACACACAACACACACACACCTGCACAGGCTATTCTGCTCACTGATGTTGAACAGTTGTCCATGAGTGGCCATTAACAATACACACAGCAGCTACAGGCTGAGAGTGATTCAAACCAATTCCTCCCTCCCAATACATACTAACAAGCTAATTAGCACTTCTTCAGGAAAGAGGAGCTATTAGAAGGGCTTTTAGAACTGAGAATGAGAACAATTACCGTCACATAAGAATAGCATTCAACACACAGTGGCCATCTCTCAGCCAACGTATCTCCCCAGAGTTCATAGAATGTTAATGCTTGCACAGAAGGGCGGCATGGTGGCGCAGTGGTTAGCGCGGTCGCCTCACAGCAAGAAGGTCCTGGGTTCGAACCCCGGGGTTGTCCAACCTTGGGGGTCATCCCGGGTCATCCTCTGGGTTGAGTTTGCATCTTCTTCCCGTGTCCGCGTGGGTTTCCTCCCACAGTCCAAAGACATGTAGGTCAGGAGAATCGGCCATACTAAATTGTCCCTTGGTGTGAATGTGTCGGCCCTGTGGGGGACTGGTGGCCTGTCCAGGGTGTCTCCCCATCTGCCGCCCCATGACTGCTGGGATCGACTCATGGGATAAGCGGCTTGGATAATGGATGGCTGGGCTTGCACAGAAATTGATTCCCTGTGGTCATGTGAGAAGGTGACACTACATCTAAGAGACAGACATGCGGCTTGCTGATGCAGAGCATCTACGGGTAACTTAGTGTAAGGCTGCAAAATTTACCGATGAGACTGACAGCCATCACCGTTTTTGGCAAGGTTTCACAGTGTGTTTGGGAGTGTGACTGGCAGGCTTTAGAGGTACAGGACGTCATTTGCATAAGTTAATAGGGACATCGTGAGGGAGAGTTCACTGTTACCATGGCGATGGCAGGAAGATTATGAGGACATGTCAAGCCATTGTTACAACTAAGAATAACTAGACAGGTACAACATATGTGGGCACAGCAGCAAAAGCACACAAGCATGCATACAGACACACAAACGAATGCATGCACACATGCATGCACACATGCATGCACACACACACACACACACACACACACACACACACACACACACACACACACACACACACACACAGGCGTACCTGTACAGCTTCACATAAACATATGTGTGCGAATGCACTGTGAGTTCTCTCACAGCAGCTTCAAAGCTTCACCAATCCATTATAGACAAAGGCGCAACTTCAAAGCTACGGCTCCCCTCTTGGCTAAGAAGAGATTCCCCAACATGTTAAGGCACCCTCGTGCACACACAAATGCATATATATATATATATATATATATACCTGCAACTGCATTGGAATGCGTAGCAGTGCGCCTGCAGCAATCTATGGTTACTCCTTCTCGCCCCTTCAATCACTTGTTTTCTTTTCTTCTTTGGATGGATGGAGGCAGTTAAGAGACGGAAACTCATTAAATGCACCAAACTCGAGGACGACCACTCCTGAGCTTCATCCCTCTCTCACAGATCAAAAAGACGGGAGAAAGGAAGGGCAGCGATCAAATGGGCCTGAGAGAAATCCACCCATAGACTGTCTCCAGAGCTTCCAGTACAGTATTTCTTCACATGCTTAACCGCTATCACGCACGCACACACACACACACACAAGCTTACACATCCATGCAGACTGACACACTTAAACTGCACCCCAATCTCATTTTATCAACAAGCACACATGCACGCACGCAAATGCACACACACACACACACACACACACACACACACATACAAAACTATCAGGCACACAAACCGAAGTGGTTACGGGTAAAGAAATCCCTGAGAAGTATGTGTGAGCAGAGAAAAACACAAACCCGCTAGGGGGGTCTGAGGGGTCTGCTCCCACGGAGATTTTTTTTTTTTTTTTTAAATAAGCTACTAAATTCTCATTTCTGGTGTTTTTGGAGTTACTCTGGTGCTGGTCCTAAACTAACAGAATGACAAGATTGAGCAAAATAAAGTAAAAAGTATTAATTGATTAAGTGCAAATGTACATTTACATATGCTACGCTCACAATTACAAAGTTAATTAACAAAGGCCCCACCAGGTACACAACTAATTAAAATTAGTTTCAAAATTATAACACTCCATATACGCTCTGTGCCAGAAACCATGTTAAAATTTATTCATTCATCATCAGCCGCTTCTCCGGGGTCGGGTGGCGGTGGCAGCAAGCTAAGTAGGGCACTCCAGACGTCCCTCTGCCCAGCAACACCCTCCAGCTCCTCCTGGGGGATCCCAAGGCGTTCCCAGGCCAGATTGGACATGTAGTCCCTCAAGCGAGTTCTGGGTCTACCCCGGGGTCTCCTCCCAGTTAGTTGGCCGTGCACAGAACACCTCCAAATGAAGGCATCCAGCAGGCATCCTAATCAGATGCCCGAACCACCTCAACTGGCTCCTTTCGATGCGAAGGAGCAGTGGCTCTTCTCCGAGCTCCCCCTGGATGTCCGAGCTCCTCACCCTATCTCTAAAGCTGAGCCCAGACCCCCTACAGAGGAAACTCATTTCAACTGCTTGCATCTGTGATCTCACCCTTTTGGTCAATACCCAAAGGTCATGACCATAGGTGAGGGTTGGGATGAAGACTGACTGGTAAATTGAGAGCTTTGCCTTCCAGCTCAGCTCCCTCTTCACCACAACGGTCCAGTACAACGTCCGCATTACTGCTGATGCTGCACCAACCCACCTGTCAATCTCCTGCTCCATCCTACCCTCACTCGTGAACAAGACCCGAGATACTTGAACTCCTTCACTTGAGGCAACAACTCATCCCCAACCCAGAGGGAGCAATCCACCATTTTCCGGCAGAGAACCATGGCCACAGACTTGGAGGTGCTGACTCTCATCCCGGCCATTTCACACTCAGCTGCACACCGCCCCAGTGCGTGCCGGAGGTTGCGTTCTGATGAAGCCAACAAAACCCCATCATCTATGAAGAGCAGAGATGCAATTCTGAGGTTCTCAAAACGGACACACTCCTCACCTTGGCTGCGCCTTGAGATCCTGTCCATGAATATCACAAACAGAATCGGAGACAAGAGACAACCTTAGCAGAGTCCGACACCCACTGAAAATGTGTTTGACTTTTTGCTGAGAATGCACACACAGCTCTCACTTTGGTTATACAAGGACTGTTAAAATGTGTAAAGAAAAATTACAAATGTGAATATGAAAGACTAGGCTTTAGGACTGGTGGGGGCTACAAGGGTCTGTCCTTATTTTTTCTTCTTGGCCTAAACCAATGTCTCAAGGGACCACTTTCACTGTTTTGCCGTATGCCACAGCCTTACCTTCTTCTCCTCTTCAGCCGTCTGTTTTCTGCTCTCCTGAGCACAGCCAAATTGGTTGGAAGCCATACTTACTCTGCTGCCGTCGCTTCTCCCAACCTAACCCTACTGCTTACTTTGAGCACGGGCGAGAGTTTCGCAAATCCGGGGTTACCATCTAGACGCGAGCCAGCCAGTGGCGTCTGTCAGTGGTTCCTGACTGGATGTTCTTACAGAGTGTGCGGTCCACCTCCCCATACCTGACATCCTCCCTTAACAATGTTAGCTAGCTTGCTAACAATTATTGTTTCCTCTAATTGGTTTTCTTGCCTCAGGCTTTCCGACTGGCAGGTATTTTGGGGTTTTCAGCCTTCTCGGTAGTTTCGTGGCTGGCACGCGCCACTGTGGCACCACTGTTTTGTTGACATTTCCCACACAGCAGGTCATAGATCGATGGTCTGGGCTCATGCTGTACTGTAATTAGAGAATTGATTTTGATTGGCTGCTGTCTTTTGTTGACAGTCAATGATGTTTGTACTCCATTGTCTTTCTATGGATGTGGCTTTGAGTAGGCAGGCTCTCGACCCCCCAAATTATTTCTCAGCGGATCTGCATGAATCGCATAGGTGACCTATTTTGGATTAAAAACGGCAAATTTCGCCGAAAGGTGAAAAGTTTGCATGCCTTTTTTTTTTATCCCCCCCCTTTTCCCCCCAATTGTACTTGCCCCACTCTCCCGAGCCGTCCCAGTCGAAGTCAACAGTTGCTTCTTTTCACCCGACAGTGAAGAGTTTCGCCAGGGGGCCGTAGTGCGTAGAAGGATCACGCTATTCCCCCCAGTTCCCCCTCCCCCCCCGAACAGGCGCCCCGACCAACCAGAGGAGGCACTAGTACAGCGACCAGGACACATACCCAAAACTGGCTTCCCACCTACAGACACAGTTGGCTGTGTCTGTAGGGATGCCCAACCAAACCAGAGGTAACATGGGGACTCGAACCGGCGATCCCCGTGTTGGTAGGCTGCTGCCTTTCATTGAGAGTCAATGCACATGCATCCAAGCGCACATCCACATTGTCTTTCTTTGGAAGTTGCTTTGAGTAGGCAGGCTCTCAAACCCCCCCCCCCCCCCATTATTTCTCAGCGGATCTGCATGAAACACACAGGTGACCTATTTGATATTTAAAATGGCAAATTTTGCTGCAAGGTGAAAAGCCTGCATGCCTGAACTCTGCAGTGATTGTGGCAAAACAAAATTTTGTGAGCATGTTCGAAAATGGCAGATGTTGAAAAACATTCAGTGGAATTTCCAAGTTTCAATTTGAATTTGTTAGTCTTGCTTGCTTTAATTTGTTGTGGTGCTCCATATTTCTGTACGACAGAGGTAAGCTTTATCATGCATATCAACTTTAACCTAAAGGCCTGTTACAAAGAGACCCATGACACTGAAAAAATAGCCAAGTTAGGCCACACCTGCCAACACATTATCCATCCATCCATTACCCGAACCGCTTATCCTGCTCTCAGGGTCGTGGGGATGCTGGAGCATATTCCAGCCGTCATTGGGCGGCAGGCAGGAAGACACCCTGGACAGGCTGCCAGGCTATCACACACACACACACACACACACACATTCATACTACCTAGGGACAATTTAGTACAGCCGATCCACCTGACCTACATGTGTTTGGACTGTGGGAGGAAACCGGAGCACCCGGAGGAGACCCACACAGACACGGGGAGAACATGCAAACCCCACACAGAAGACGACCCGGGACGAACCCCAAGGTTGGACTACCCCGGGGCTCAAACCCAGAACCTTCTTGCTGTGAGGCGTCTGCGCTAACCACTGCGCCACTATGCCGCCACCAACACACCAGATAGTGAAATATTGGATACCATGCTACACCGTGTATAAGAGCAATTGGGAAAGCCAGAGAGGAAAGTGAGAAAGAGAGAGAGATTGCATATGCACTTAGGCATGTTCATGTGCACTCCAGCACAATACCAATAATGCCGTCTTAAATGGCAAGTGAAGGTACCATTAATAGGCTCCTCCATCGAATTCCTGCTCTGACCGTCTGTTAATATAGCGTTAGCACATTGACGAGCGGCTTGCTCCTTTGATAGCACGCAAACTAATGAGACAAACAGCAGTTAGCTACCATCACCAGGCCTATGATATCAGGCCTGCACCCTTCGTTTAACAGCCATTGATTGTCTCATCACCTCAGTCCTCCTGGTTGCTGACGGTCGATGGAGAGAATAGCCCTTAGATGGTGTTAAAGGAGGTTATGTAAGAGTAGAAGAAGATAGTTAAGAGTGAACCCCTTTCAGGGTAAGACAATAACAGTTATTTAGGAGTGTTTAAAAGGGCTTTCCAACCTTTCATCTCTCACAAGTATCTCTCTCTCGTTTTCTCTCTCCAATCCATCTTCCACCCTGTCTTAATGGCAGTGTCGTAGAAATCAGACCAGCAAGGGTCCAATGGCCAGATCCTACCGAGTGGTACCTCAAAGACATAAAATGAATCACATACATCCTAGACCAGGGATTCGTAAATAAGGCCCTTCATTGCCACAGTTCTGCTGTCTTAGTATTTTATCACAACAGTCAACTGTAAAAACTCACTTGGGAAAACAGAGAACCACCATTAATCTGGTGTCCGAGGAGCAAAGTTAAGAACAACTATCCTGGAGAACATCAGAATCAGAATCAGAATCATGTTTATTGGCCATGTAGGTTTGCACTACATGGAATTTGACTCCGGTTTTGTGGCTCTCTCAGTGTACTTAACATAGAATAACAGCACTACAACACAACAATCTTCCGATATATACACAAGCATTGACTACATACAGGCGAAATAAGAGGGGATATGGTGCAATGGTGCAGGGAATACATCAGAGATGCTTATTCATCACTATTTTGTTGTTTTCTCTCTCTTCTACACTTCTTTAACCTTCACCGTGAAACCTGGTAACCTCCATTAATCTGCAATGTGTGCAATTCCCACCTGAAAGATGACGTATGTGGTTCAGTGATGTGAATAACAACAAATGATCAAAATACAGACATGGCTTGAACTCTCCTCAAGCAAGCAAGCGAGACAATCTCCAATGAAAAGGTAGTGCAAACCCAGCGATATTTTTGCATCTTTCATATCTGCTAACTTTGGGCGCCTTCCAAATATATCAGTTTGCCGTACACGCTGCATTGAGCCGAGCTGTTTACTTTGTTTGGATCGCAACAATTCAGCAACTCCTGCTGATATTTTCCTTGTCATATTATGCTTCAAGAGAGCAGAAATATTACAATATCACCCTTGCCCCATTAGAACACTGTTGTCACATTCTCCTACTCAACTAACTCAATATCCCCGCTCCTTAATGAGGAGAGAATTTATCCATTTCGTGCACTGCTCCCTTTTTCCATGCCCTCCCCATTACTAAGTATACACAGCGAGGGGATGTTGTCCGCAAAGGGCCTCTGATCTGGTTAATGGACAGTAATTGCGGCTGGCTGATGAACAGAGAGGAAAAGGGGGAAGAGGAGATGGTGTAGCAAGGCAGAGATGAAATGTAAGGAGTTGATGGGGGTAGGAGGGCGAAAGATGAAGGGGGAAGTAAGATAAAGAGGTGTGGGAGGTCGAGCTAAGAGCGAGCAAAACCACTCGAGAGGTTTCTCATCTCAGCGGGTGAGAGAAGAAAAGATCAACCCCTCAACACTTCCCCCTCCTTCTCCTCTCTCTGTTGTCTCCTTCCCGCTCCTCTGGGGATCTCATTATGGAAGACTCACCGGCCATAAGGACAGCGCCTATCTCCCACCTCGATGGAGTAAAGCAAGGGACTAGCCTTATGTATCAGAAGAAGAGAGAGGGGAAGCGAAAGTGACAGAACCCAAGAAATAGCATGTAAAAACAAATGGATGAAAGAGAGAGATTGTCGGAGGAGGCTCCGAAGTGTAAGGAGGTTAGAGAAGAAGAGGTAACCGGATATGGAGCGTGTGCAGATCCAGGTGCTGAGAGGGGCTTGTTGTAATAGAACAGTATACCATATAGCCTCAGGTACCCGAATGTTATTACTGCTGCAGATGGTTGGAAGATGCTTCTGGCAGATTTATGTGTTGTTATGGTTTTTATATGTGTGCGTGCGCGTGCGCGCACATGCATGTGTGTGTGTGTGTGTGTGTGTGTTTTTGCACATCCATGTTTGCATATGTGTGCGCACATGCTCAAACACAAGCTCATTTGATTTGTATAATGTCAGCTAAATGGCTTGTCTGCTGGATAAATAACCAATTAGAAGCTCGTGGGTGGTGTGTAGTAAGACGCGGCATCCAATCAAATCCCCATTCGCCAGCTGTAAACTATCCCTCTAATTAAAATGCTTCGCCGGCTGTTGTAAATATCCAACGGAAAGATTCAAATCAAAAACAGTCAATACCATCAAGGAGACAGGAATGATGGACAGAATTTAGAATTCAGTACTGTTGGGAACATGGTGAGTCAACTGCCCTGTCTGTCCGCACACAGTTATTATTTCTTTTTTTCTTATCTTGCTCTCGTTTGCTTGGTCAGGAGTCATCACGTGTCTTCTACCTGTTCCACTTGTCACTTCTTCTCCATTTGTGTAATGGCTTTCATTGATTTTTGGGGGTCATAAGTTGTTCTTAATGTGCCATTGAAGGTTGCTACTGAGTTTATTTTTGTCTACATATGACACGGTATGAACCGGTGTGTGTGTGCGTGTGTGTGTGTGTGTGTGTGCGTGTGTGCACTTGAGCATGCAGGCAAGTGTGTTGGTCCACAGATCTAATGGTCAACATAAATCTTTAGTGTAGGTTGGACAGGCCAGTGATGGAGAAGAAATGAGACACACCTACACACACACACACACACACACACACACACACACACACATATATGCAGGCCGACACGCCCTCATACAATCTAACTTAAAACACACACACACACACACACACACGTAGACTAATACAGAGCTATTACTCTCATCATCACTCTTATATCTGCCACATCATCTTCCAGCTCTCTGACCTCTTCCTCACATCCCTCCATCCATCCATCTACTTCAGACATTAGCACTCTCTACACCTCTGTCTCTTCTCTACTCTTTTCTCTCTCTACCAAAAGGCAATGATAAATATCTGAGATACGTTCCCAATGGGCTCACACAAAAATCAATGGCTAATTTGGAGCATCACTTTATAGACCTTCTGTGGGCATTAGTGTGTGTGCGCCTATGCACACATGAGTGTGTACATACTATATATATAAATGTGTGTTGGATTATGATGCATATTTATTCTAGTTTGTGCATGCATGCGTGTGTGTGTGTGTGTGTGTGTGTGTGTACCAGGTTTTTTGTTTTTCCATACTAATGGGGGACATTTGTTCCCCATTAGCATAGAAAAACCTGAAACCACCTACCTTGTGGGGACATTTTATGGGTCCCCATGAGGAACATGGTCCATTTTAGGGTTAGGACTTGGGTTTAGGGTTAAGGTTACAATTAGGATTAGTTTAAGGTTAGGGTAAGAGTTAAGGGAAGGCATGTAGTTATGATGATTAAGGTTAAGGGCTAGGGAATGAATGTAGTTGATGAGGAGTCCCCACAAGTATAGGGTCACATAATGTGTGTGTGTGTATGTGTGGTAGTGGGGTGTGGTTTATTACAATGGTAACCTATTCAACATCAGGAGGTTTCAGGCAACCACCAAGTTGATCTCTGAGAACATCATTGAGGTACAGTATGCCGACGATTGTGCCCTGGTAGCCCACACACCAGAAGCCCTACAAAACACTCTGTTGGCAGTTGTAACTGCATACAGGAGAATGGGACTGATCATCAACACCCAAAAGACAGAGATAATCTGTCAGATGAGTGCCAGCCTCCCACGCCACCCAACAACCTTCAGAGCAGTTCCTGCCTTCAAATATCTGGGAAGCATACTATCTGACACCTGTACAATGGATGATGAGATCCAACACAGCCTCAAACAAGCCTCAACATCTTTTGGTCGTCTAAGCAGAAAGGTTTTCCAGAACAGCAACCTCAGTCTCCACAACAAAGTGCTTGTTTACAGAGCAGTGTGCATCTCCACACTATTCTATGGATGTGAGGCATGGACCATCTACAGCCACCATCTCAGAAGCCTGGAGGCCTTCCATGTGAGATGTCTCCGGAGGATCCTCGACATTGCTTGGGAGGGCAGAGTGCCACACACAGAGGTGGTGGAGCGGGCAGGCATTGCAGCATGGAGTCTACCCCAAACCACCATCAACTCAGGTGGCTTGGGCAGCCAACGATTCCCACGTAAAGTCGTCTATGGCCAAATACACCTTGGTCAACGCACTGCTGGTGGGCAGAAGAAGCGGTTCAAAAGCCAAATGAAGACCACACTGAAAAGATGCCAGATCAACCTCTCTTCTTTTGAGGAACTTGCCTCCTGTCGCACCATCTGGCGCTCTCACATCTCACAGGGAGTGACGTATATGGAAAACCAGCGCACACAACACCGTGTAGCAAAGCATGCAAAGAGGCATGCTCGCAAAGCTACCCCTGACCCCCCCTCTCCCAGCACCACTTCTACATGCCCAGTCTGCACTGTGCATCCAGGATCGGACCAGTCAGCCACCAAAGGACTCATAAATAGGGGAAGATGGTCATCATTGGATACGATGGACAACCAGCAAGCAAGCAAGTGTGGTTTAGCCTCAGCTGCAAGCAGAGACAAAGGGGGCACGGGCCGCAGGAGAGCAGATGCAATAGCACTTGATTAAGTGATGGGCCTCAGGTGTGCTCAATTAACTTGCCGTGTTTTATATTCTGCAGTAAGGCTGGGTCCTGGACTGACACTGACAATGTAACACAAGCAAGATAGAGGAAACGGTGATGAGGAAAACAGAGATGGAACAAGCTCCGAAAAGAAAGCCTCTAGCACCAGCCCGTGAAGGGGCCTTACTGAGCCATCCAGCGAGCTGCCCTGGACTGGCCAGGACTCACACACAGATGGACATCCGTGCCAGTTCAGGATGCTCAGCTGGTAGAACGCCAGCAGCCCCTTAATCCTGGCACAGCAGCTCCTCGACATGGCAAGGTGGTGGTTAGAATTAGGCCCCTGGGACGTCAATGACGTCATCCATCAAGTGGCACTGGAACAATTTGTCGCTTGTCTGCCACCTGCGAATGCCGATTGGATATAGTGCCACTGTTCTGAGGACCTGGCCAAGGCCATTGCCCTGGCAGAGGACCACCGAGTCCTTCCTGCCCAGGAGCAACGTGGCAAGCCGGAAGTTCACCCCATCCTGGCTCCGAGAAGGAAGTTACACACACCCGCATCCATATACCCACATGCACCTGCACCTAATGTGCACACACACACACACACACACACACACCTCCATGCAGCAGCACAAACCCCACACACCTGGTTCCCGCTCTAACCCTTCCCTCTTGCCCACTCCGCTGGGCCCAGCTTCAGCCTCTGCCATCCCCGACCCATAGCAGACTCCTCGAATGTCAGGCCAGGAACGCTGGCGGTGCAGGTAGCTGGGCCACTGGTGGCAGGAACGTCCATTAATGGAGGTGGGCCAGGTGGGCCAGGTTCTTCACCCGTCAACCGCCTCGCCTGGTCCAAATGGGAGGTACAGCATACCGTTATGTATGCAAGGGGGTGTATATATCAGGCTTTGGTGGACAAAGGCTGCACGCAGACGCTGATTTATCAAAGCCTGGTTCGGCCCGGAGCATTGGTAGAGGCATCGTGGGTAGAAATTCGGTGTGTGCATGGGGATATTCACAAGTATTTGGTGGTGGCCATCAAAATAAGATAACGGGGGAAAAAAAACATAAAGTCCAGGCCATGGTTAGTTCCCACCTGTGGTGGCTCCTTTTCTTAAGCTCGGATAGTCCTGGTCTTGATAAAATGGTTAGGGAGACAGCGGGGCTGTAAGAGCAACAGCCAGGGCAGTGTGAGTGATAGGTGCTACGTGGTGACGTGAGCTCATCCTCATCGAGCAGAGTCGGGATGACATACTGCCTTTGCCTTTGACCGTGTGATGACCGTCAACAGGTGCACCTGAATACCACGTTCACTCCACCACATTTGCACTTATTAGAGACCGGTTATATCGAGTGAGTCGCAATACTCAAAGTGGGCAAGAGACCACACCATTGTTAGTCCAGAAAGGCTGCCATGAACTGATCTTCCAGGTGGCCCATCACATCTCCACAGCAGGTCACCTCGGTTACGATAAAATACTCGACTGAGGGTCCGCGGTGGCGTAGCGGTCTAAGCATTGGCTTGGTGTCGATACAGTTGCCCACTGGGGACCGGGGTTCGCGCCCCGGTCTCGTCAGATCCGACTATGGCCGGACTCGATGAAGCAGCAATCATTGGCAACGCTGTCTTCGGGAGGGGGGCGGAGTCGGCTTGTGTTCGTCATGTGAATGCGTCTCTGTGTGTGTCGGAAAAACAGTGGTTCGGCTTGGATTCGCCTTGTCACGAGAGTGGGGAGGCGCTTTCCTTCGAGACTGCCGGCCGGAGAGATGCAGTTGGCGAACGCATGCAATACGAGGGTGGGTGTTTGAATTAAAATAGGGATCAATTGGCCACTAAATTGGGAGAAAAAAGGGAAAAATCAGAAATAAATTAAAAAAAAAAAAAATACTCGACTGAATAATGGCTCAATTTTATTGGCTGGGCATTCATGGTGACGTGGGGCGGTGGTGTGCATCTTGCCGGGAATGTCAATTGGCAAACCTACCGGCCACCCAAAAAGCACCATTGCACCCTTTACCATTAATTGAGGTCCTGTTTGAGTGTATTGGCATGGACCTCATTGGGCCATTAGGTCGGAGCACATGGGGATATCACTTTGTGTTAGTCATAGTGGATTACACAACATGCCATCCCAAAGCCGTGCCATTGTACAACATTTCAGCTAAAAGCATTGTGCAGGTACTGTTTCATGTAATCTCCTGTGTTAGAATCTCGAAAGAGATTCTGTGTAGACTATTACAAGGTTTGTAGACGGTTTGTACCAGTTTGTGACACTTGCATTCGGGTTGTTCGGAGCCCGAGCAATATTTCAGCACCTCATGGACCAGGTACTGCGGCAACACGCCGCATATGCTGCCGCCTATTTGGATGATATGATCATACATAGTAGCAGTTGGGAGCAGCATATGTGGCAGGTGGCGGCGGTGTTCAGGTCTCTGAGGCAGGCGGGACTCATGGCCAACCTGAAGAAGTGCAGGGTCGAGCAGCGGGAGGTACGGTATCTGGGGGTACCACTTGGGAGGCAGGCTGGTGCACCCCTAGATAGATAAGACTGACTGCAGCGATTGCAGCCATCCCAAGGCCCAAGACGAAAAAGCAGGTGAGGGCATTCCTGCGACTTGCTGGCTATTAGAGCCGGTTCATTCCCGCCTTTGCAGAACTGATCAGTCCCCCGACTGACCTCAGCCGAAAGGCTGCCTCAGATCCAGTCCAGTCAACAGAGCAGTATCAGGTGGCATTCAAGAGGGTTAACCAAGCCCTCGGTGGGGAGCCGCTGCTCCGCATGTCCAACTTCTCTCTCCCTTTTGTCTTGTAGACTGACCCATCGGACTGAGGAGTGGGGCTGTTTTGTCCCAGGAGGTGGAGGGAGTCCATCACCTCAATCACCTTGCTGCTGTACATATAAGCCGCAATCTACCAGAGAAGGAGCGGAGGTACAGCGCGCGCCCTCCATTTCCACCTCCTGAAGTGCTCATTCACCCTCTGTTTAGACCATGCCCCGCTCTAGTGGCTCCACCACATGAAGGATGCCAACGCGCGGACAGCCCCTTGATACCTTGCCTAACAGCTGTTTAAATTCAAGGTGGTCCATAGGCCGAGGACGCAGATGGTCGTGGCTGATTTCTTCTCTCGCTCAGCTGCGGGGTGTGGTTTAGCCTCGACTGCTAGCAGTGAGGGAGGGGGCGTGGGTCGTGGGAGAGCACACACGATAGTGCTTGATTAAGGGATCGGCCTCAGGTGTGCTCAATTAGCATGCCATGCTTTATGTTCTGCAGTGAGGCTGGGCCCTGGACGGACACTGACACACTGACAACACAAGGCAAGTGAACACAGGCGAGACAGTAAACAGAGACGAGGAAAACAACCCCCGAAATGAGAGCCTGCAACGGCCCGTACAGCGTGTGGAAAAAGACGTTTGACTCTGGAAATACTGGAAATAAACGAAAGCCTGTTTTTGCTAAACTGTGTCCATCTTCCATCGTTGAACCCTTTCACTGGCAACAGTCTTGTACTTTTATGTGTGTGTTTGACCGTTTTGCATGACCAAGCATATGTTCCATTTAAATGGTGTATCCTTGTGGGAGAACACAAGAGCTGCTCTTTCTCAGGAAGCCAGCTGAGCCTGAACCTGCTTTGACAGTAAATGAGTTAATAGGCAAATGTCATGGCTATTAAATGAGTTAAGCCAAATCGATGTTGACTCCATGGCAGAGATATATAAATTTATCTCCAATGAGCCGCCAACTGACACCAATAAAACAAGTCATCTGTTAGGATCTGCCTGCATGAGTGCTTGTGTGTGTACACGTGTGTGTGTGTGCGTGTGTGTGTGTGTGTGTGTGTGTGTACACGTGTCTGTGTGTGCATGCGAGTGTAAAGCAGCCGTAGGAGGGAAAGTGAGGGATGACAGAGAGGAGAAAAGAGGAGAAGAGGGTGGTAGAGGTGGAGGCATGGATGAAGCCATCACTTCACTCTGTGGGATGCTTTGCGGTGAGATGAGAGAATGATCTCCCACGCATGCTGCAGGAATGCTTACTACAACACTTTCCAACTGCTCGACCCTCAGAAAAGAGAGAGCGAGAGAGAGAGAGAGAAAATAAAAGCAACCACATCACAGGGAAGGTACACACTCACTAACCCTCAGCTAGCAAACCAACATAGGAGCGGACACAGGTTTGTATAGCAGCACGTTCGCTGTAGTCTACATCCTCATCTCTGCCTGTTTCTTCTCCCTCTCTCTCTTCTCTTCTCTCTCTCTCTGAGAGTTCCTCTTCTCTCTGTTCTATCAATCAATCTCTATCCATTTCTCCTTCAGTAATACATATCCATATCAAAGGGTATACATACATGTACACACACACACACACACACAAACAAACCCACAAGCATGCACACACTTGCACAATGAGAAACACAACTATAAGCATTACAATACATTCCACTTGATACAACACAATTTCTAATCCAGACACACCACCACATTTAAATGTCAGGAATCACCAACATTTTGTCATTTCAATTACACATATATCCAACTAAACAAAAACCACTGTCCAAGGCAATGAACGCCAGCCAGGATGACTGTTGGAACCGCCGGTCTGCATGGTTAGCAGTTAAATTATCCCACCCCGCTTCCTGTCATACTGCCCTCGGCGTTTCCTCCTTGGGCGCAACTCCAGGCAGGGGCCGTGGTCTCTGTGCCCACCGGACGAAGCAGCCCAAGCTCTCCAATCCAGCGCCAGCTCTCCCAGCCAGACACCCTCGACACACCTCCCCGCATTCCTCACGACGACATCAAAAACACCACAGTCAACACCAGGTGAGGCCACCACCAGACCACCCTCGGTGTTATCGGAACTGCCGGTCTGCATGGGCTAGCAGTTATTTTAGCCTGCCCCGCTCTCCCAGCCGATCCAGCGCCAGCTCTCCCAGCCATCAAAGAAGACAAAACTTGGACGCAGATGTGGACAAAGACACTGCATGGACGGTGCTGGGCGAGGCCTCTGCAAATGTGAATTCACGCCGCCATCTTCCTACACCGGAAGTGGCCTTGTACCTACATACGTATCCATGTATGTAAATGTACCTACACAACATCTAGCTAGCACAACACTGCTCCATGCGACTGCTAAAATCTGCTGGCATCCTGTTGTGCTCCCATGAGCATGTCCGCTGACATTAGCTTGCGGCTCTGCAGCTGCTTGGATTCCCTGCGCCTGCCCTTCCCTCTGTTCAAGAGCTTGTCTATATTCACAGCCACGGCCAATGACCACTGACAGCCAGCCATGCTTCTGTTTGTGCAAACTCAACAAGATCGGTGAAGCGCTCAGATGTTGTGTTACCCTGGAAGAAGGCTAGAAAGTACAAACTCAAATGGCTTATGAGTTGAGACTTATTTACTCTTTTTTTTGTTTTTGTTTTTTCTTTACGCAGTAGAGCGCTGGAGAATATCTATTTCTAAATATAATAAGAGGAGGTTGGCATTCCCTTATCATCATTATCATCATCATCACCTTCAGCATCCCCATAATCAATATCACCGCTATCATCACGGCATCATTCATCATCAATAACCCACACATCGAAGTGATGAAGGAATATATCTCAGTACTACTAACACCGTTCTGTCTTTGAGTGAGCACTGATGCATGCGTCCATCCATCCGTGTGCTGGATGTGTGTGTGTGTGTCGGGGGGGGGGGGGGGGGGGGAGGTCATTGAGTATATCCAAGTATGTGAATGTGCATGTGTGAGTGTGCTGTTGTGCACATACACAAAGCTATCATTCAGCTGAGCTGAAAGCCCCACAGGTTGGCCATCACAGCAGAGCGAGGAGGCAGCATGGCCCAGTCAGACCTATTGATTTACTATCAGCACACTGAGCCAAACCAGACCGGGACGCGTAGGACCTGCCGCTTGCTGTAAAAACAACAGATATTGGTCCGGGGCCACAACATGCCCGACACAGGCATCACGAGACAACCAGATTTGATATATGGAATTTATGGACAGAAAGACAGAGGACAGACCTTGACTTTGATATATGCCAAGGGTTAGGTTTAGGGCAGCTGCTGGGGGGTTGTGTGTGTGTGTGTGTGTGTGTGTGTGTGTGTGTGTGTGTGTGTGTGTGTGTGTGACTGACTATGGAGATGCGTTTGTATTCTAGAGCCACAGGGAGAGGAAACACATCACCAGCAGCCATACCAACATGGACCCTGGCTCTGCCAAATGACGGAAGCTAAGCAGGTGTGGGCTTGGCTAGTACTTGGATGGGAGACCTCCCGGGAAAACTGAGTTGCTGCCAGAAGTGGTGTTGGGGGCCAGTTGGGGGCAGTGTTCCCTCTGGTCCTAATAAAAACAACAAATATCAAATCCCGATGCGCCAGTGCAGTGACGGGGGCACTGTGCAGTAGGAGATGCTGTCCTTCGGATGAGACGTTAAACCGAGGTCCTGACTCACTGTGGTCATTAAAGATCCCAGGGCACTTATCGCAACGAGTAGGGGATTCCCTGGTGTCCTGGCAAAATTCCCAACCTGGCTCTCTCCATCTGGCCACCTAATCATCCCCCCATGTAGCTGGCTAAATGATTCCTCCTCAAGCTGATGTGTGGTGAGTGTTCTGGTGCAAAATGGTTGCCGTGCATCACCCAGGTGGTGCGACACATTGGTGGTGGCTGAAGTGAGTTACCCCCTTCAATGTGAAGCGCTTTGGGTGTCTAGAAAAGCGCTATATAAATGTAATGATGATTACTATTACGTATATACAGTGCACATATATGTAATAATAATCATCAACATTACATTCATACAGCGCTTCTCTAGACACCCAAAGTGCTTCACATTGAAGGGGGTAACATTTATTTACCTTTTTGCCAATAGAGCTCATGCCACCCAGTGCCGGGCGTCAGGGGCTGCCACGTGGTCTCATCTTCAACTCTGAACCGCTGTTGTTTGCAACTTATTGCACTTTACTTTTATTCTTATTTTATGTTGTATATATTTCATTGGCCCTGTGATGGCCTGGCGGCCTGTCCAGGGTGTCTCCCCACCTGCCGCCCAATGACTGCTGGGATAGGCTCCAGCATCCCTGCGACCCTGAGAGCAGGATAGGCAGTTTGGATCATGGATGGATAGATTGTTATTACATCTCCAAATGTGACCTACAGTGAGTATCAGCATCAGTTATGTGCGTTTGTCTATGTGCTCGTTTGCATGGGTCCATGTCTGTGTATATAAATGTGTGTACGTGTATGTGTGCTGTGTTCAACATCACAAGTTAATTAAAACAAAATGTATGAAGTACGTTTGAACCCTTCCCTCACCCCATAGGCCAGTGGAAAAGACCTTTACCTCCTCTGGAGTGCAAAGAACTCTCTCTCTCTCTCTCTCTCGCTCTCTCTCGCTCTCTCTCTCTCTCTCTCTCTCTCTCTCTCTCTCTCTCTCTCTCTCTCTCTCTCTCTCTCTCTCTCTCACACACACACACACACACACACACACGCTAGGTAACACACATTAGCCTCACTCCTCTGAGATCACTTAAACCACAGGAGAAAGATTGAGGGTGAATGAGGACAGTGACACAAAGAGAATGAGAGAGAGAGACAGAGAGAGAGAGTGTCAAAGTGTGAGTGCACTGAGAGAAGGAGTGTGGGCAGAGGGATAGAAGAGGGGAACGGTGAAAATGAGTGGCGATGAAAAAAGAGAAGGAGCCTGAGTCAGAAACAGCAGTGCCCGTCCAACAGACTCCATCCTCGAAAAATAGGAAGGGTGGGTGTGGGTGGAGGACTGAGTGGGGAGGCTCTGGGTAAAGAGAGGGAAAGTATGGGGGGGCGGCAGAGGAACTCTTGTCAACTAAGTCATTAAGTTACAATAACTATTTCTAATTAGCCATTTACTGCTGTGCCAACAAACAACAAACTCTCTCAAGCAGAACATACAATGAGTAAACAAAACACACAACTCTGCATAATGTGCACACACACGCTCGTGCACGCAGTCTCAGCAGGACACAGCAGCACAACAGCCCGGCTGGTGGCTGAGGGAATCGTGCACCGTCTCCATCCATGGGTAAAACAGAAGAGGGAGAAGGAAAGACTGCTTCCCACACACTACTGAGTATGCAGACATGACATCATATCTCTGTGCTGCATCGCCTGCTCTGCAGAGAGCGTGGGTAGGCGCACACAGACAGAGTGTGTGTGTGTGTGTGTGTGTGTGTGTGTGTGTGTGTGTGTCTGTGTGTAGGGGAGGGTGTGTGTGTGTGTGCGTGTGCGTCGTCTCGGTCTGATTACGATACAGCAAGAGAGAGACAAGAGTGAGAAATAAAACAAGACAAACAGCAGAGGTACCCCTCACATCGCCAGGTGTTTTTGTGTGTGTGTGTGTGTTTGTATCCCATCAGGACACAAACCTGAAACCACCTACCTTGTGGGGACATTTTATGGGTCCCCATGAGGAAAAGGGTCTATTTTAGGGTTAGGACTTGGTTTTAGGGTTCAGATTAGAATTAGGATTAGGTTCAGGTTAGGGTAAGAGTTAAGGTTAGGGTAAGGGTTGAGGTTAGGGTAAGGGTTCAGGTTAGGCATGTAGTCATGATGGTTAAGGTTAGGGTTAAGGGCTAGGGAATGAATGTAGTCAATGAGGAGTCCCCACAAGTATAGGGTGACATGACGTGTGTGTGTGTGTGTCCGTGTCTGTCACTCAAAACTTCAGATGCTCCAAGACCAACTTTTCACATCTTCGACATTCATCTCCTCATTCTCTGCCTCCTTGCTCCTCACCCTCCTCCCTCTCCCCGTTTCTCTTCCACTATTACTGATTTTTCTTGGTAGCTTCTGTTTGGCTGCCATGCCCTGTGAGCACCCCCCCCCCACCTTGCTCCACCTCCCCCCCAAGTGAAGGCAGGGTGAGGAGTGGGCTGAGGCTGGGTGAGGAAAAGGGCAGAAGCACTTCATTAATCAATCAACCAACTTTGAAAATTCACCTAATTACAGCTAATTACAGGTCTGGGCATGTTGCCAGCCGGCGCCCCATCCAAGGCTACAGCAGCAACCCCCGTGGTGTCCCAGACGACTCTAGAAGTAAACACCCCTCCCCTTGCTGTCTCCTTTATTAGTCCACCCGTCTGTGCATCCGCTCATCTATCCCCATCCTTCTCTTCTTATTTAAAACTCATCGCCCCGGGCTACTGCAGCTAACTCCCAATGGTTTTAAAAGTGACATGTTTATACAAATACCTTCCTCTCACCCACCTCTTATTCTCCCCCTCCCCCACACACACTCTCTCCCCTTTCCCAGTCTCTCTCTCTCTCTCTGTGTGGTCTTACCAGGGACAGTTGGGTGGTCATCACGGCGGTCGGGAAGCCATCAAGGAGAGGCAGCGTCCCTGTCTCTCTGCGGGACAGGCTGGCACGCCAGGCACGTTGAATCCTGGGAACGTGAGTGGGTACAAGATAGGAGCAAAATCTGATTAGACTGTTGTGCTTTGGCATTGAGTATGCAGGCTGTCAAAACGACTTAACTGAGGTGGCTGACGAATGCAGGTATGTATTTTTTATGTGGCTGGATTATGCTGCACACGCTGCCCTAGCGGCCGATAGGACTGAATATATATTTTTTTCCGATCGTTGCCATCGATAAAAATCACCGGCTTCACCGCTGTTCAACAATGCAGAAGGGTTGGATAATGATATCACCACGCACCACACAACACCTCTCCATTCCTCTCACACCACCGCGCTCACATCCTGCCTTTCCCACCATCTACCTCCACTTTCAGGAGAGCAGAAGGCAGAAGCGTCAAGACTCCCCCCCCCCCTGCCTTAAAGCTACGATGGGGAGTTTGGAATTTTTGTTAACTTTGCGTGACACTGTGGACGAGAGCACCGTTGCTTCACAGAAGAACGACATCGATGTGGTAAAGATCTTCTGGTATGTTGTGCACTTGTTTTGAAGAGAAAAGTAGAAGACGAGAAGTGGCGGTGTTGTGGACAAACAGCTGTTTGTGAGATATACAGCAGACTTCGACCCCACAAAACCAACATTTAGAATCATTATCATCTGATCGTCTCGTTGATACTCTCATTTTATAAAGCCTCTTTATTTTGTCATTGTATTCTTACAACCAATTTGTTCTCTGCATTTAACCCATCCTAGCTGCGGTGCCCGGGGACCAACGCCAGTTCTTCTTTCTATTGCCTTGCTCAGGGGCACGGACAGGGGTATAACCCTAACATGCATGTCTTTTTGATGGTGGGAGGAAACCGGAGCACCTGGAGAAAACCCACACAGACACTGGGAGGACATGCAAACTCCACACGGCTGCACAGATTTTGCTTATATTGATCACATAAAGGCATCGAAATTAAAGATAAATAATCAGTGGAAAACCTCCTTGTAGCATCTTTAACTGAGCTGAGCCGTCTGACTTTTCCTTCTTTGACTAGCCTTCACAACAGGCCATGGGGGAAAGGTCACTATACTTTACGGTAAAATGGTAAATGGACTCCATTTATAAAGCATTTTTCTAGTCTACTGGCCGCTCAAAGCGCTTTACAAGGTACGCCTCACATTCACTCTTTCACACACACATTCATACAATGATGGCAGAGGCTGCCATGCAAGGCACCAACTTGCTCATCAGGAGCAGTTAGGGGTTCAGCGTCTGGCTCAAGGACACTTCGACGGGAGACTTCCAGTGGCGTGATGAGTGGGTAGGCGGAAGATTTTAGAGCTTCCTGCCAATTGTTCAATAAAACAACAGTGCTTTTGTATCTACATCACCCATTTTGTTCAGTTGGGGGCAAATAATTCTGACAGTATATATTTTTTTACTACTATTTCTTTTTAAGTACTACGCTGTAACCTCGCACTATGCCTACTACATGTGTTAAGGGTGCTAACACGACAGTTAACACCAACCAAGCGAACTCCACCGCCTCGGACAATGCTGTTCTCAGTGCTACTGAATCACTTCAAACTGATATAATATCAGAGAGAGGGCATTCGTGCTTCCGTGGATGCCAAAATAAGCACTTTGGCAATGTCTCTGAGGTCCAAAATTGCATCGATACGGACCGAACTGCATGGCAACTTAGCTTCTGTCGGATCCGATGACTGGGCTCTGTCTAGCCGCGTGACAGAATTGAAAACAGGGCCAAATCACTGGCTGGATGAGACTACATCCCTGGAGCGCAAGCTACAAACGCTCACTGAACGGGTGGCTTCCCTATCTGATAAGTGTGAGGATTTAGAGGGGAGGTCACGCAGGAACAATATGAGAATTATTGGTCTACGTGAAGGCATGAAGGACCATGTCCAACTGACTTCATTGCTGGGCTGCTCAAAGATGCTTTGCAACTAGGAGAAAGACCGCTGCTTGACAGAAACCATTGTTCCCTGCTGCCACGTCCCCAATCTGGAAAGAAGATATGTCCATTCAGTGTTCGTGTACACTATTTTAGTGTTAAGGAGGACATTATGCAACGCACAAGACAAGCAGGTCCACTTCTCTACAATGGCCAAAGAGTTCTATGTCTGTGAATGTTCTCATTCATCCAGGTCATGGTTATCCAAAGGAGTTGAATCAAGTGCAACTGGACTTGGTATATATCCGTGAAGACGTTTCGCCTCTCATCCAAGAGGAATATCTTGGCTGCGCCTTGAGATCCTGTCCAAAAGATCCGTCTTTTGTCCCCTCTATTTCTGATGGAGCCTTTGAACTTTGGAGATTCAATGTAATACTAATTTTGGAGGACCTATTTATGAAATGAAAGCCACTTTATTTTTTCATTGTACAGGTTACAATTAAATTTGTTTTCTGCATTTAACCCACCCTATTGTATAGGAGCAGTGGGCAGCTGTGGTGCAGCGCCCGGGGACCAACTCCAGTTCTTTTTCCTATTGCCTTGGTCAGGGGCACAGACATTACATTACATTATATTACAGTCATTTAGCCGAGGCTTTTATCCAAAGTGACTTACAATAAGTGCGTCATTTAACGTAGGAAATCAGGAGAACTACTAGTCATCTGAGGTCATAAGTGCATCGTCTTTCTAAACAAGCATCTAAGAGCAAAACCAGTGCTAAAGTAAAAGCACAAGCAAGATTTTTTTTGTTTTTTAAATGAGTGAATACAATAAGTGCTAAGAACAAGTAACAGGGTAGTAGTTCTTGAAGAGGTGAGTTTTCAACCTGCGCCGAAAGATGGGCAGCGACTCCGCTGTCCTGACATCAGTGGGGAGTTCAGTCCACCACTGTGGGGCCATGACAGAAAAGAGCCGTGACCGGGTCAATCGGCAGCAGGGGCGTCTGAGCGACGGGGCAACCAGGCGTCCCGAGGCAGCAGAGCGAAGAGGTCAGGCAGGGGTGTAGGGCTTGACCATGGCCTGGAGATAGGAAGGAGCTGTTCCTTTCACTGCCCTGTAGGCTAGCACCAGAGTCTTAAACTGGATGTGAGCAGCTACTGGGAGCCAGTGTAGGGACATGAGAAGGGGAGTTGTGTGGGAGAACTTAGGGCGGTTGAACACCAGACAGGAGTATTAACCCTAATATGCACGTCTTTTTGATGGTGGGAGGAAAGCAGAACACCCGGAGGAAATCCAGGCAGACAAAGGGAGAACATGCAAACTCCACACAGAAAGGACCTGCAACGGCCTGGGGTTCGAACCCAGGACCTTCTTGCTGTGAAGCGACAGCGCTAACCACTGGGCCACTGTGCTGCCTTATTGATGACGCTTTTGCGTCTTTCGATCAGCTGTCTGAGAAGTTTAATTTACCTCGAAGTCACTTTTTTTAAATATTTGCAGATTTGTGATTTTACTCGATCTAAATTTAATCATTTCCTAAAGACCCAATCGGACCAAATTCTTCAAATTAAGCCTGCTGAAAAAGGGTATTGGCCAAATACCACTTGAACCCCTAAAAGATTGATGGGAGAGTTATATAGAAATGTCCATTCCAGGGGAAACTTGAGATCTGGTAATTAAGAGGATACACTCCTCCTCTATATGCACAAGACATGGCATAATCCAGTTCAAAGTAGTGTACTGCTGTCATTGGTGCAAAGAGAAATTGGCTAAAATCAACCCAGATTTAGACCCAACATGTGACAGGTGCAAACAAGCCACTGCCAGTCTCTTACATATGTTCTGGTCCTGCCTGAAACTAACTCAGTTCTGGCATTCCATCTTTGAGGCCCTGGCCACTGTTTTACGTTTCCCACTTGAACCTTCTCCTCCGAGTGTCATCTTTGGGGTCATTCCAGCTGATGCACATTCAAATGCTACTCAGGCAAACCTGTTGGCCGAGAACACGCTATTAGCTAGCAGACCGATACTGTTCAAACGGAAGGAAGCTTCCCCTCCTACTTTCGCACATTGATTTGCAGAGTTTATGCAGCAATTGAAATGAGACAAGATCAGATATACCATGAGAGGATCTATACCTAAATTCCACTCGACATGGAAACCCTTCATAGACTTTGTGGGGTAGTTAGATGCTCGGTTGGTGGCCAGGGTTGATGGGCTTACAATCTAAATCTCAACAATTTCCCTTTTGCTTGTTTATTTATGTAGTTAATTTTTCCCCTTTTATTTTGTTCATTTATGGTTGTTACTTGTTTACTTTGTTAGTTTTTATTATGGTTTAATTTAATTCATGTTGTTTGAGGTGTTATGCCAGGCGGAGTGGGAGTGTGGTGGGGGGCTTTGTATAGGTCTGTCAGGAGTGTGGGCGGGCAGTGTGTGTGTGTGTGGAGGGGGGTTGTAGTTATGGGTCCATTGTTTGATTGGTTTGTGTTTGAAAACTGAAAATAAACCTTGTTTAAAAAAAAAAGTTTAAAAAAAGGACACTTTGACATACTCTCTGGAGGAGCCGGGGATCAAACCAGCAACGTTCTGATTACTAGATGATCTGCTATACCACCTGAGCCATGCCGCCCCACAATCCACTACTGTACCACTCCTCTCTCAAGATTTCTTTTGTCCCTGTGTCTCAGTATCAATAATTTTATCACCTCAGTGTCAAAGTACATGACCCCTCACCATTATTCCCTGTAACTGTCTGTCCCAAACCAAATCCTTTATTTCTCCCTGAGTTGTCCAAATTCTCGGCTGCAGTCTGCACTCTTGTCTCCCAGCGTAACCATGACGGGAGATTTCAACATCCATGTAAACTGGCCCAATCCACGTTCACTACTTGTTTTCTGCCAGTGCTGGAAAATCTTTGACAAATCTCTTTTCCTACTCATTACACAGTAAGCGCCATAGACTCAACTTAGTCGGCACTGCCCATCAAGCTCCCATCAACCTCAGATTTATCCCTCCCTGTCTCTGACCATAAACTTCCGCTGTTTGAGGTTCCCACCCACCCATTCTGGAACAAACCTCAACATATTATCTCTTAGAGAAACACGAAAAAGCATAAGTAAGGATGACCTCACCAACTTAAATACCTCATTCCCATTAACATTTACTTGTTGATGACCTAGTTACTCATTGGACACTTTAGCACCCCTCGAGTTTCATTTGAGACAGTCAGCTCCCTGGTACACCCCCTAACTGCATCTGGTTAATAAGTAAAGTCCATTTCATTTGTATAGCCCAATATCACAAAGTACGAGGATAGTTAAAAAAATGGCCCATTCTGATTTGAGCTCTACAAATATGCCCTCGGCAAGGCGAGATTCTCCCACTATCAAAACTTCATGAACAAGGAGACAGCATATTCTATTATTGCTATTTTCTACTCTAATAGTGTCCTAAAGACATACACACACCAAAAAAGCTTCTTCAGGTGCAGAGTCAAAGAAATCAAACATGAATTGGAGTAATCAGACTCGCACACTAAATCAAATGCTCCAAAACAGATTTTGACAGCACAGATGACGTTTCGACTAAACAGCCGTCTTTAGCCGGCAGTCTAAGAATATCTCCTCAAACTAAGACAATGCATCTGATATCATTTCTGAACTTTTTGATACGTTTTTTTAAAGTCTTTTCAATCCAGATATATAAAAAAAGAGACACTATCTATCAGCAACCACTCCTTTCACACATCCCTGCTGCCCGCCCGCCCGCCCGCCTCTCTCTAATGGCCATCCACATCCAAACCCCCTCTCTACAGACTGAAGAAACCGAACAAAACAATTAGAGCTGCCAAGTCATAAACCTGAAAAATGGAATGGACCCCTTGCCACTTTTCTCTTTTAGACACAGTAGAGTCCTTTCATTAATCCCTCTCCGTGGGTAAGTAATGACATTCAGCATCTGAGGAAAAACTATAGAAGGGCTGAACAAAGACGGAAAAGTAAAAGAATTGGAAGTTGGCTAGAACAATACATTTTGGTCATTTCCTAAATAAAAATAAGCACACCCATACGTTTTTATTCAGCACCACTGATTGTTTTAAATAATCCATTTATGTGCAGTCTGCCTCCTCGGCAGCAGACTGTAATAACTTTCTTTTCCATTTTATAGACAAAATTGGCCCTACCAGGGCAACTAAAACTCCTCCTAGCGCCATCTTTTTATATATATATATATATATATATATATATATATATACATATGTGTGTGTGTGTGTGTGTGTGTGTCCCTGGTCCTGATGAATCAATTTACCTCTATTTTCCTGTAGCAACACACTGATCCTATATCGCACATGCATCCAAACACTCACCCCTAATGAGCACCACAGCCCCCCTGTCTACTCGCTATTGTCAATACCTACTCACATCTGGCTGTGTGCTGAATTATTTTAAGATTTCCTCAGTCCAGCCGTTCCTAAAAAAAAACCTGGCCTAGATTCCTCCCTGCCTCAAAACTATCTGCCTCTTTCAAAGTTGCCATTTGAAACATCTTCCAGGTGTTGCTGAGAGAAGTTGCAGATAAGGGTGAGTGTGACTCCGCACTACTACTTCTTGACTTAAGTGCTGCATTATAGACAACTGATCCTTCCAGTTTGATTGACAGGTTTAGGTACAGGGTCAGTTTGGCTCTGTTCTTGACTGGTATACCTTGCACAGAACCGATAGACGTTTCATTCAGTTTGGAGAATAATGTTTCTTCCTCCACTCCTCTGACCTGTGGGATGCCCCAGGTGTCAGTCCTTGGCCCAGTTTTATGCTCCCTGTGTATGCATCCTCTCAGCTTTATTTATCAGCTAAGCCCAATGCCATGGACAAAATTCTGTCTGCAAAACTGTGTCTATCACTAAAGATGGCTCTTGTTTTTTTTTTTCTTCCACAGCTGAACACAAACAGAACTGAAATGCTCATATGCCTGACCATCAGACTGACCTGGTTGGCTTAGTCTGAACATCAAGTCAGCAACATGACAATTTGTCATAAATGTCAAAGCCGGCATTCAGAATTGCATGTTTTGTTTGAAAGAAAGTATCCAAATCTGATTAGATGCTTCTATTACTGGTCTGGAAAAATGAACTCATGCATTTGTTTCTTCTTGCGGGGCGGCACGGAGGCGCAGTGGTTAGCGCGGTCGCCTCACAGTAAGAAGGTCCTGAGTTTGAGCCCCGGGGGTAGTCCAACCTTGGGGGTCATCCCAGGTCGTCCTCTGTGTGGAGTTTGCATGTTCTCCCCGTGTCTGCGTGGGTTTCCTCCAGGTGCTCCGGTTTCCTCCCACAGTCCAAAGACATGTAGGTCAGGTGAGTCGGCCGTACCAAATTGTCCCTAGGTATGAATGTGTGAATGTGTCTGTGTGTGATCCCTGTGATGGCGGGGCGGCCTGTCCAGGGTGTCTCCCCGCCTGTCGCACAATGACAGCTGGGATAGGCTCCAGCATCCCCGCGACCCTGAGAACAGGATAAGCGGTTCAGATCATGGATGGATGGATGTTTCTTCTCGCCTTGACTATTGTAAAGCCTTATTCACTTGCCTTAGCCAATCCACTATTACTCAGTTGCAGTTAGTCTAAAATCTTGCTGCAAGGCTACTTACAATTATAACTTGTACATCTCACACCACTCCTCCTGTCCTGTTTTCTCTGCACTACCTGTCAGTTAGTTAGTTTTGTAATTCACCTCAAGTTTCTGTTAATCCCTCACAAGGCTTTACACAGTCAGATGCCCTTTTACATTTCTGATTTGCTAACTCCCTATGAAACATCCAGGCCAGTTCGGGCCTCTCAACTGGGGTTTCTAGCCATCCCTCTTAACAAACATAAAACAAGAGGTGACTGTTTTCTTCTACTATGGCCCCCAAATGGAATAGGCTACCAAAACATGTACATTGTTCAAAGTTTATTAAATTCTTTTAGAGGTGCCTCAAAACCCACCTTTTTAACCTTTTCAAACATAAACTGGGTATTTGCCCTTTTTAGATCATATTGTTTTTCTCCTGATATTTTATTTTCCCTTTTATTTGTGCCTTTAATTGCTATTATTACAAGAGCGTATGTATTTGTGTGTATGTATGTTGCTGCCTACTGTTTTCTGTAAAGCACTTTTTAACTTATTTGGAAAGTGCTATATAAATAAAGATGTACTTACTTCACTTACTTACACTGGTCAGCGTTGTGCTCCCTACCCTGATTTATCTCACAGACTATAAACTCGTCCCTGGTCTCTGTTTCATGCTCCAGACTACTGCCATTATACCAGTACTCAAAAAGCCTGGAGCAGACTTTGATGATTTAAATGATTTACATCCTATCTCCAACCTCGCATTTCTCTCTAAAGCACTTACACACGTTACAGCTCGATTCCATGAATCTTTCCAATCTGACTTTAGACCAAAACATAGCACAGGCCTTGTCAAGATCACGAATAATAATCTTCTTTGTACTGCTGACTCAGGATTTATCTGAATCCTAATCCTAACCTTGGTGTTACTTTTGATTCTGTCTCTCATCCATTCGTCTGAGACCATCTGGCCTCCTCTGGTGTCACAGCCCATCTTAAAAAAAAACCCCCATCAGTCCTGAATAGCTGCAGTTACAAAAGGAGTACCCCAGGAGTCAGTGCTTGGTTCACTATTCTTTATTATTTACCCTTACAGATCATAGTCACAACAACGTACATTTCAATCGCTGTTGTGATGACACACAGCTCTGTATCTCATCCAAGCCCTCCACTCCTATGCCCCCACCCTTCCCTCCTCAACTGCATTCGGGATATTAAGATCTGGATGACTGCAGATTTTTACAGTTTAATAGCAATAAAACTAAAATCATACCTATTGGCTCCAAATCAATTCTGTCTAAAGCTCGCAATTTTCACACAACAATTCATAGGTACCCCTTGCTTATGTCGTTGAAAAAAAAAACAATAATTCAAGGACTGCCTTCTTTCATCTTTGTAATGTCAACAGACTACGCTCCTGACTCTCCAGCTCTAGAGCTGAAATCTCCCCCCCCCCCCTTTTTCTCCCCAATTGTACTTGGCCAATTACCCCACTCTTCCGAGCCGTCCCAGTCGCTGCTCCAACCCCTCTGCCGATCCGGGGAGGGCTGCAGACTACCACATGCCTCCTCCCATACATGTGGAGTCGCCAGCCGCTTCTTTTCACCTGACAGTGAGGAGTTTCACCAGGGGGACGTAGCGCATGGGAGGATCATGCTATTTCCCCAGTTCCCCCTCCCCCCTGAACAGGGACCCCGATCAACCAGAGGAGGCACTAGTGCAACAACCAGGACACATACCCACATCCAATTTCCCACCCGGAGACACGGCCAATTATGTCTGTAGGGATGCCCGACCAAGCTAGAGGTAACACAGGGATTCGAACCAGCGATCCCCATGTTGGTAGGCAACGGAATAGACCGCCATGCGACCCGGGCGCCCCCTCTAGGGCTGAAATCTGATTGCACGCCTTTACCACCTCTCTACTGGTCTACTGCATTCCATACTCGCATCGCAGGTCTACCCACCAAAATCAACAATAAACTGAATCATGTCAAATCTGGCACATATTCTCACCCACATAAACTGCCATGCCCACATTACACCCATTTACACCTATTTTCACTGGTTACAAGTTAAAGATCTCATGAAATTTAAAATCCAAATCCTCCCCCTAACCTTTAAAGACCTTCACTTCCTTGCTTCCTACTATCTTTCTGATCTTCTACGTGATTACGCTCCTGCTCCTCCTCAGCAGGGCTTATCTATATACCCCACACCAAACGCCCCTCCCGGCGGCTCAAGCCTTTGGTAGGGCAGCAGCTCGACTTCAAAACACTCCGCTGCCACACATCCGTAATGCAAAGATTCTAGCCATTTTCAAGGAAACCTCTCCAAACCCACTCATTTACCATCACCTACTCCTCCATGTTCTAACTGCAATTTAAGTGTTTTGATTGTTGCCGTTTTAATCTTCTTTTTTCAAGGTGCTGTTTTCATAAAATGTATTATCAGGATTACTACATTTCCTGCTTTTCACCCCACTTATCTCTTTTAACATCCTTTTTCTTCAACTTATTTCACCTGTTTTTTTGTTTTATTTTGTTTTTTCATACTGGGTCTTTGTCACACATTTTCTTTTCCCCTTCTTCTCCACCTCCTCAAACCTCTCTCCCTTTACCACGGTATTTATACTCCATCCCCATCCGTCCAGGTACCCCCACGCCAGTGTCCACTGCGGAGCACTGGTTCAATTATCCAATGGAGGAGCACATTCACCTCCAGTGGAGCAGAGAGACAGCGGAGTCAAATGGAACAAATTGAATTAAGCCATAGCCCACTGCTGCAAAACCAATAGCTTTCACCCTTCTTTCCCTCCATCCTTCTATACGTTTCCATCCCTCTCTTGCTCACTCCATTCCTCTCCCCTCGTCAGCCTCCGTGTGCCCTGTGAATAACTTTCTCAATTGTTTATCTTTGGTTTATCTAACTTTAACACTTTCATCACCGCCGCTTTCCCTTTTTTTTACACCCTAGTCATGGTAACACCACCCCGTTCTATGGCCTTCCTCTCTTCTAATTCCTGCTTTTCAAGGGAACTGAGAGCCTGAGGCCAAAGCTGTCCCTTCTTGGAAGAGCTATTAAAGGCTGGGCCTATGCTTCAGTAAAATGGTGTTGGATGGCTGTCTAAGAGGGTTCATGCACTCTACACTGAACTCTGACCCCTGCTGAGAAACCCAATCAGCGGGACGACTGATTTAAAGTCACACATGGATTGAGCTCACGTTCTACAACAGCAAATATAATACACTTTTGAGCTCGCAAGGCAGTGCAAGTAGACACAATGTCAGAGTGACAACAAATGGAAAAAGATGGCATAGTATAGGCTCTTCAACACACGGACGCACACGTGAGCCACAGGCGTTACTCACACGATAGCCTTGGTTTCTAGTTGTTGCTGTTGCTCACGGCGATGGGGGCTGTTGTCATCCTCCTCCTCGCTCCTTCGGGTACGGTTTCTATGACAATAGCCAGGGAGACAGATGGACAGAGAGATAAAGTGTAAGGTCAGACAGGGCCAGGAATGAGAAATGAATAACAGATATCAATCTACCAAGTACCCACTGTTTGTCATTCTTTCTTTACTATACAAAGTGAAGATATATTGCAAGTTAAATCGCCAGCCACGGTAGAATGTGACTGTTGATGGCCGAGTAAGGGTGTTCAAAGTCATATCAAAGTCTTTTCAAGGTAAAAATTATTTTTGCTCTTTTCATGGTAGAACAAAGCCTTTCTATGGTGCAGAACGGCTGTCCTGCAGTAAAGGTTTTGCAGGGTGGAATAAGTTCTTTGCATAGTTGGAAATTTGTCTCTCCAATGTAAAAATAAGGTCTTTTCATGTTGAGATTAGAGATTTCAGTGACACAGTAAGACGTTTTCATGGCATAGTAAGAAGTTTTAATCAGGTTACGTCTTACCTGTCCATCTTGGGAGTCCCTTGGCCTCCACTGTGGTTGCAGTAGCGATGATACTTCTTCCCTTCCTCCTGCCCAAACAACACAACCAGCGACACAATTGCAAGGTTATTAGCTGTGAACACCAAGGCGATAGCAAAGAGAGAAATGTGCTTCCATAAAATAAATAGATAAAAGAAAGTGATAAATATGTAGTCCTTGGTGGATGTGTAAGTTTTTCTGCCCCCGCACAATGTGTGTCTGCCAGAGATACATTACTGAGTGAGCCAAAACAGTGGAAACTGCTCCTATTTTATTATTCATTTCAATCATCTGTTTGGTAGAGTGAGAACGGCAGCCTTTGTTATCCAGCCATTTACACGAACAAAAATAACGACACACGCAGAGAGACAAGTAAAAGAAACAGGGCGTCCAGGTAGCGTAGCAGTCCGTTCCGTTGCCTACCAACAAGGGGATCGCCGGTTCGAATCCCCGTGTTACCACCGGCTTGGTCGGGCGTCCCTACAGACAGAACTGGCCGTGTCTGCGGGTGGGAAACCGGATGTGGGTGTGTCCTGGTCGCTGCACTAGCGCCTCCTCTGGTCGGTCAGGGCGCCTGTTCGGGGGGGGAACTGGGGGGAATAGCGTGATCCTCCCATGCGCTATGTCCCCCTGGTGAAACTGCTCACGGTCAGGTGAAAAGAAGCGGCTGGCGACTCCACATGTATCTGAGGAGGCATGTGGTAGTCTGCAGCCCTCCCCGGATCGGCAGAGGGGGTGGAGCAGCAACCGGGACGGCTCGGAAGAGCGGGGTAATTGGCCAGGTATGATTGGGGAGAAAAAGGGTGGTAGAAGTAAAAAAAGAAAAAGAAACTGGCGAGATTGTGTACACAATTTTGTACCTGTGTGATTTTATAGTTGGGTATGGCAATGCTGATGCACGTGTGTGTACTGTAGAGGGCAGCTGTATAAGGGTATAGCTGTACACGATGTGAAGCTTTACATTCGGGCCTGACTTGGGAATGTAGTTATGTTTGTACAGATTGCTGGCGCATAGGCAACCCAACCCAGATGTCAATGTTCAGAGGATGCCTCCCAGTAGCAAGACGAGGGCTTGAGGCTAAGGGCCAGGCCCATCTGAGAGAGCCAGGCTCAGGCAGCTCTGGGGCCTCTGCCATTAAGCTCAGCTATACTCAGCAGATGGATGTATTCACAAAGCAGCTCCATTCCATCTCTCTTATTCACCGGCATATCTGTCAGGCAGCAGGCACAAGCTGTGGGCGTGCAATGTGGGTATGTATAGATGGTGTGAGGTAGAGTACTAGCGTGTGCGTGTGCGTGTGTGTGCATGTGTGAATGGTTGTGTATCAGTGTGCGTGCGTGCGTGCGTGTGTGTGTTCATCTATGTGCTTTTATGTTGTCTAGACACTGACTGCTGCCTTAGTCATACAGTTCTGAACGCTCTCGCTTCTCCGACTCAGCCAAACCAACAGCGATTAAATGTTCAGAATGCCGGGCAAAAGGCCAATAAGGGCTTAAAACACAACTGTATCAACAAGTGTTATGCTGTATTATGATGGACCACATCCAAGCACTCTAGCTAAAACAGGAATCCATTCAAAACCATGGATTTTTTTTTTCCAAGTGAGCTTGATGGCTGGCAGGGATGGATGGGTGGGTGGTAAACTAAATCGTTTTGGGAGAGAAACAAAACACTGGGGATGTATTAATAACCAAAACTATCTAGAGAGCAAAGTTTAATAGTTCGAATTCATGCAATAAAGGAGTGTGGAGAGCTTACGGAGGCTATGTTTGAATCCACACCAATATTTCTACCTCAACACAACCATACAATTTGAACATGCAGACACCTGAATTAAGTTCAGTTACTTTGACTCAGGTCATACTAACAGCATTAATGCTATAATCAAGTGATGGCAGAGTACTGTGATATTATTTGCATTACTCTATTGAAGGCTTGCTATTATAATTTATCAGAATCTTCATCTCTCATCTCATTTCTCATCAGAATCTCCATCCATCCATTATCCGAACCGCTTATCCTGCTCTCAGAGTCGCGGGATGCTGGAGCCTATCCCAGCAGTCACTGGGTGGCAGTCGGGGAGACACCCTGGACAGGCCCCCAGGCCATCACACAGGGCACACACATTCATACCTAGGGACAATTTGGTACGGCCGAGTCACCTGACCTACATGTCTTTGGACTGTGGGAGGAAACTGGAGCCCCCGGAGGAAACCCACGCAGACACGGGGAGAACATGCAAACTCCACACAGAGGACAACCCAGGATAACCCCCCAAGGTTGGACTACCCCGGGGCTCGAACCCAGGACCTTCTTGCTGTGAGGCGACCGCGCTAACCACTGCACTACCCTGCCGCCCATCAGAATCTCATTTATCAGACTCTTCACAAGTGCCGTGTGTGTGAGCCATTTACCTTGAGTTGTTTTTTTTTCCTTGAGTCTATTTTTATACTTTCTATCTTTTGCATGTTAAGACACAGCTTTTATGCCTCTCTCCTCTGCACAAGTCAAATGGCCTGAAAGTTACATGGGAAAAAAGAGATTAACAAGGAACAAGGAAACAATAATGACTGTGGTCTGCGACAGGATGGAAACAGTCTTTGTAGCCACTGGGGGGGGGGGGTATATGACAAAGGCACATCCATTTAATCAACAATCAACGTGTGTAAGATCACATAAGAAGGGGCAACAGGACAGAACCTTCTTCGGTCATGCATGTCAGCAGCTCAATCAAATTATTACCATCGTCACAGGAAGGGCATTCATTACGATTATCATATGCATGTAATGGTAGTAAGTAGTCAGCATTATTACATGGCTGGGTGGACCGGACAGGGGAAGGATGGAAAGAACCATGGACAGAAGAGAAGAGAGCAGAGCAACACACCAGAGAGTCTGCTGCCCTTTAAGTAATGACTTATTAAAATCATAATTTCTCAGAGACCTAGTTCTATCACAGAGATCGATGGCCAACACTCTTTACCACACACACATACACACACGCCCAGACAGACACACATGCATATCCAGACACACACACACACACACACACACATACACAAACTCAAAACAAAAGCTGATTCCCTGCACAATGTGAGGGCCAGCATGGTGCTGGTGGATGTCCTTTAGACAGCATTGTGGTCCCCTGTAGGTGAGAGCAGCTTATCCAGACATACAAACACAATCACAAATGGATACACAAATTGTCATGCTTTGACAAACTGTGCAAATGAATCCATGACAAGACTGGCCCTTGCATGCATATATGCTATGTATGCATGCTCGCACACGTACGTGCATGCACGCAGAGAGACACATAAACCTGTTAACATAAAAAGCAATCTGATGCCAGAGTATTTCATTACAGCCCACTGATGTGCTGTGAAATCTACATCAACTGGCTGTTGACTGGCTGGCCATCGCTCTGCTACGTGACCTGCCTGGGGAAGTTCTCCATTCGCAACAAGACCTGTATCTATAGGGATGCTTGTTAATCGTAAAATCGGCAATCAATTTACATGAGCAGCACGGGCGGGGAGTCATGCGGAAGTAAGCACTCTTTTGTCTAAGTCTCTGAAACGAGGAGGGGTCCTCGCTGAGTGAGGGAGAGATGTTGGTGTAATTGACATATTCATGTGATTACAAGATTTGAGGGTCATTCCCCCTCAGCGAACATGGCTTCAGGGTAAACCAGCTATCTTGTATTGCAGGGGAATGGGCGATTTTATTCAATTTTTACTCAACCCTTCCAACCCTACTTGGGGAAGGAGAGGATGAAAGACAGCAGACAAAAGCAGGGCAGACCGAGACAGAGGAGAAAACGCTCAGGTATAGAGATCGATACTAGAATGACAGATAGAGGGATATGGAGACAAAGGGATGAACAAGTATTAATGGAGCCCACTGTGAAGAATAGTGATGAGGCAGCAGAACAGATAACATCCAAAGTAGGAACGTGTACATTACACATCCATAGTAGGGCCGGAGTAGGCGGTGAAAAGTGACCTATAGGAGGCACATTAACTATATATATATAAACATATATATACATATACACACACACACATATAGAGAGAGAGAGAGAGAGAGAGAGAGAGAGAGAGAGAGAGAGAGAGAGAGAGAGAGAGAGAGATAGATTGGGGGTTTTTTTGGAAACCGTCAATGGTGTTGATAGAAGTGCTCAACTAATGAGAAGTGGAATATCAATATAGACGTAGGAAAAAAACTTTTCATATTAAAAGTTAAAACTGTTAAGTTTTTTGCTACATATATATATATATATATATATATACATGTGTGTTTTTTTATCGTTGTTGTTCATTAAAATTGAAGTTCCGGTTGCCAGCTGGGGTGTTTGTTTGTGGCTCTGATTACTTTTCTTTCTTTCTTTATATACACTTTTAACAACTCCTTGAGACTACTGGATTATCTGAACCATTTCATGGATTTTTACCCGATCATCGATTCTCGACCATCGATCGTTGCCCCGACTCCGTGCACTCCCGATGTGTGGACTCACTCCGCCGCCGGACCTAACGGCTAACGGCTAACGGCTAACTTCCGCTTCCTTTTCTGTGAACGTCGATCGACCGGTTTAATATTATTAGCATACTATGTCTTGCGAGGACTGCCTAAAAGCAGTAAATGACATTTACCCCAAGGACGATATCCGACGGCTCTCTGGTGAAAAGACCCCCCCGCCCGCCGTTTTTCTCCCCACCGGAAGCCGTCCCGGTCGCTGCTCCACCCAGCGTGCGAACGAGCCCCCCCGTTTCTTAAGCAGCCA
>NC_079217.1:4104686-4202186 GCF_029633865.1 Lampris incognitus
TCATCGTCTGTGTGGAGTTTGCATGTTCTCCCCGTGTCTGCGTGGGTTTCCTCCCGCAGTCCAAAGACCTGTAGGTCAGGTGACTCGGCCGTACTACATTGTCCCTAGGTGTGTGTGTGTGTGGGGGGGGGGGGGGGTCCTGTGTGATGTCCTGGCAGCCTGTCCAGGGTGTCCCCCCGCCTGCCGCCCAGTGACTGCTGGGATAGGCTCCAGCATCCCCGAGAGCAGCGGTTCGGATGGTGGATGGATGGGTGGATGTTTTCACTCTTTTATTGGTCCTTTCACGTGAAAAGGTCCGGGGTCCAGTGGCGGCTGCTGCTACAAATGTTTTTTGGGGGGGGCGCAATGTACCTTGGTGCAGCCCACCTGACAGCTGCTTTACTGTCCACACAGTCACAGAGTTATTAAGAAGGACCATGCAGCCTATAGATTCTATCAGGGTTGGTAGACGGTGGATGATTGACAGTCGAGACGAGGCGTGGTGGTGGGGTGTGAACATGATTGACAGCCACGAGAATTGTCCAATCACGTCAGATCATAAAACATTAAAACAATACCAATTCAGAACTGCGCCCCCTGGAAAACCTGAAGAAACCAATCAGACAGCAGCCTCAGGCCACCTGCTCGCCACAGGTTTGAGGCCTTACATAAGGTATGGTTTGGCCGGCGCCCCTCACCCAGGAAGTATATGTATTCAGACAGGAAGTAGATGTATTCAGACAGGAAGTATATGTATTAAGACAGGGTATATGTATTCAGACAGGAAGTATATGTATTAAGACAGGGTATATGGATTCAGACAGGAAGTATATGTATCCAGACAGGAAGCATATGTATTCAGACAGGAAGTATATGTATTCACCCAGGAAGTATATGTATTCAGACAGGAACCAACCAAACATCATTTGAACCAATACTTAATGGCTGCTGACAGACTGACAACACTTTTATTTCATCATTATTTGCATTATAAAACTAAATTATACTTAACACGTTGAAGTAGATTTTCATCTCTTGATATCTGAAGGGGGCGGTGCCCCCAGCGCCCTCTACCGGCCAGCCGCCGCCGCTGAGGTCGATACAGTCGGCGGTCTGGCGATCAACAAGGAATGGGACGACTTCCACCTCTGCCCAGTGCGGGATTATTACAACAGGATCCTCCTTCTGCCCTCGACCTCCCGCCTGGTGTTCCTGGTGGGCCTGGGCGGCGCCCTGCTGTGGTCCGTCTCCTGCGGGACGCGCAGGTGGACTGGCACGGTCATGTGCCGCGCGGAGCGGTCCGGTTCTTCTCTCTGGTCCATCTCCGCTGCAGCGTGGTGTCCCTCACCTGCGTCAGCCTGCACCGCTTCCTCGGGCCTGCGCTTCCGGACGAGGAGGACCTCCGCCCTGGCCTGCGTCTCGGTTTGGCTCCTGGTGACGCCGGAACCGGTTTCATCAACAGCACGACGGCGTGCTTCTAAATGACCCTGCGCAGTTCAACCTATATTACGGGGTATTTTTGATACATCGTGGGCTTTGTGGTGCCCCTCCTCCTCCTCGTCGTCATAACGTGCCACTGCGCCATGATGAAGACTTGTTCCCCGGGCTGGGGAGGACGCCTCCCACTTCAGGACGTCCAAGACGCGCAGCGAGTCCCTGTGCGCCCTCCTGGCGGCGTGTGTCTGGTGTTCGTGTTGTGCTTCGTGCCTTACCACGTGGCTCAGATCGTCTGCTTACTCGTGCGGGTCTACCTGGCTGGCGACTGGCCGGTTCTACCTGGCCGGAGACTGGCTGTGTCTACCTGGCCGGAGACTGGCCGTGTCTACCTGGCTGGAGACTGGCCGGGTCTACCTGGCCGGAGACTGGCTGTGTCTACCTGGCCGGAGACTGGCTGTGTCTACCTGGCCGGAGACTGGCTGTGTCTACCTGGCCAGAGACTGGCCGTGTCTACCTGGCTGGGTCTACCTGGCCGGAGACTGGCCGTGTCTACCTGGCTGGGTCTACCTGGCCGGAGACTGGCTGTGTCTACCTGGCCGGAGACTGGCCGTGTCTACCTGGCTGGGTCTACCTGGCCGGAGACTGGCTGTGTCTACCTGGCCGTGTCTACCTGGCTGGAGACTGGCCGTGTCTACCTGGCTGGAGACTGGCCGGGTCTACCTGGCCAGAGACTGGCCGTGTCTACCTGGCTGGGTCTACCTGGCCGGAGACTGGCCGGGTCTACCTGGCCGGAGACTGGCCGGGTCTACCTGGCTGGGTCTACCTGGCCGGAGACTGGCCGTGTCTACCTGGCTGGAGACTGGCCGGGTCTACCTGGCCGGAGACTGGCCGTGTCTACCTGGCTGGGTCTACCTGGCCGGAGACTGGCTGTGTCTACCTGGCCGGGTCTACCTGGCCGGAGACTGGCTGTGTCTACCTGGCCGGAGACTGGCCGTGTCTACCTGGCTGGGTCTACCTGGCCGGAGACTGGCTGTGTCTACCTGGCCGGAGACTGGCTGTGTCTACCTGGCCAGAGACTGGCCGTGTCTACCTGGCTGGGTCTACCTGGCCGGAGACTGGCTGGGTCTACCTGGCCGGAGACTGGCCGTGTCTACCTGGCTGGGTCTACCTGGCCGGAGACTGGCTGTGTCTACCTGGCCGGAGACTGGCCGTGTCTACCTGGCTGGGTCTACCTGGCCGGAGACTGGCTGTGTCTACCTGGCCGTGTCTACCTGGCCGGAGACTGGCCGTGTCTACCTGGCTGGAGACTGGCCGTGTCTACCTGGCTGGGTCTACCTGGCCGGAGACTGGCCGGGTCTACCTGGCCGGAGACTGGCCGGGTCTACCTGGCTGGGTCTACCTGGCCGGAGACTGGCCGTGTCTACCTGGCTGGAGACTGGCCGGGTCTACCTGGCCGGGAGACTGGCCGTGTCTACCTGGCTGGGTCTACCTGGCCGGAGACTGGCCGTGTCTACCTGGCTGGGTCTACCTGGCCGGAGACTGGCTGTGTCTACTGGCCGGAGACTGGCCGGGTCTACCTGGCTGGGTCTACCTGGCTGGAGACTGGCCGTGTCTACCTGGCCGGGTCTACCCGGCTGGGTCTACCTGGCCGGGTCTACCCGGCCGGGTCTACCTGGCCGTGTTGTCCATGTGGTCATGACCTCCTTCAAGGTGTGGAAGCCTCTCGTTACCCCAAGCTGCTGCGCAGACCCTCTCCTGTGCTCCCTGGGCTCACCCCGTTACCGCAGCAGGGTGAAGGCCTGGCTGTGGAGGAGGAGGAGGAGGAGGAGGAGGAGGAGAGTCCGTCCCGCTGTGTGCTTGGTGGAGGCGGACGCCCTGCACCGGCCCCTTCCGGTGGTTAGTGTGATGAACCGGTGGTTTCCGCCATGCAGCAGGAGACACGACAGCGTTTCACAGCATAACGGCCCTTCTCAAGTCAAAATAAATACATAAACCATGGGCGGCCCTGTGTGACGGCCTGGCGGGGCGTCTCCCAGGGTGTCCCCCCCCCCCGCCCAGTGACTGCTGGGATAGGCTCCAGCATCCCCGCCACCCCCGAGAGCAGGATAAGCGGGTTCAGATAACGGATGGATGGATGGATGGAGGGGAAAAAAAACCAAACCAAATGTGGTCTCCGAGCTGGGTTTATCAAACGGTTTTAATTGTTCACATATCAAAACAGGACGTCGTTCTCGACATCGGGCAGGTCACCAAAGTCCTTGCATCCCGGAGCTACATCGAGCCGTGAGGTATAAAGTGCAAGTTATTGTAACCTGTAAAACCAGGCGAGGTTAATAAAGTGAGCCGTAAAGCCAGCGTGCAGCCCACTCGCGGTAGTGGGCTGCACGCTGTCACCTTGCTGAAGGATCAACGGTGGAGCGAGTTGGTGCCCTCTGTGGTCTGCACAGGGTTCTAAGGCTTCGGAGCCCTAAGAAGAAAAAAGAAAAAGATCTACAAACTTTCTGATTCTAAAAACAAAGCCGCCCGGGGGGGGGGAAGAGCAAAGCGACCCGGCTTCCCGGACACGCTGTGAAAGGCACGGTATCCCGTAGTGTCGTCGAGACCCGGGGCGGGTCTTAACAGTCACCGCCAATCAGCTGGACGGCGCAGAACGGACACGCCCGAGGAAGATTCAGTGTGACACATTCCAGTTCAAAAACAAAGCGCACACACACACACACACACACACACACACACACACTTTCTCCAGTCTGCTTGTCCCCGCTGTGTTTAGTGTAAGCTTATGGTGGTGGGGGGGGGGGGGTGGTGCAGCGGGTGGAGGAGCAGATAAGAGTTTGTGGCGGTCCAGGAACACGGGGCATCACTTCAGAACGCTGCGGTGGGCCAGGGAGGACAGATGAGTAGAGCAGTGGTCCGGCAGCTGGGGGAAGAGCAGAAGGGAGGAGGACGGGAAATGGTATCAGGGTTATTATAAAACAACACACGTGCTCCGACATACTGACACACAATAGACAGGAGCACACCCCGGCAACCCAGAGAGGAGGCTACACACACACACAGGTATACATATACTATCACACAGTACACATATACTATCACACAGTATACATATACTATCACACAGTACACATATAATATCACACAGTACACATATAATATCACACAGTATACATATACTATCACACAGTATACATATAATATCACACAGTATACATATAATATCACATAGTATACATATACTATCACACAGTATACATATATCACATAGTATACCTATACTATCACACAGTATACCTATAATATCACACAGTATACATATAATATCACATAGTATACATATATCACATAGTATACATATATCACATAGTATACATATAATATCACATAGTATACATATACTATCACATAGTATACATATACTATCACACAGTATACATATATCACATAGTATACATATACTATCACACAGTATACATATACTATCACACAGTATACATATAATATCACATAGTATACATATACTATCACACAGTATACATATAATATCACATAGTATACATATAATATTACATAGTATACATATATCACATAGTATACATATAATATTACATAGTATACATATATCACATAGTATACATTTACTATCACAGTGTACATATAATATCACCACTGGTGAGAGTAAAAAATAAACTATGGACAATCCACCCATCCATTATCCAAGCCACTTATCCAGTGACCTGATGCTGGAGCCTATCCCAGCAGTCATTGGGCGGCAGGCGGGGAGACACCCTGGACAGGCCGCCAGTCCATCACAGGGCCCACACACACACACACACACACACACACACACACACACACACACACCACACACACACACACACACACACACACACTTGTACTTGGCCAATTATCCCGCTCTTCACTGCTCCCCCCCCTCTGCTGATCCGGGGAGGGCTGCAGACTACCACATGCCTCCTCCCATACATGTGGAGTCGCCAGCCGCTTCTTTTCACCTGACAGTGAGGAGTTTCACCAGGGGGATGTAGCGCATGGGAGGATCACACTATTCCCCCCAGTTCCCCCTCCCGTCCAAACAGGCGCCCCGACCGACCAGAGGAGGCGCTAGTGCAGCGAGCAGGGACACATACCCACATCCGGCTTCCCACCCCCACACATGGCCAATCGTCTGTAGGTAACACAGGGATTCGAACCGACGAGCCCCGCGCTAGTAGGCAACGGTATAGACCGCTACGCCACCCGGACGCCCCCCCAGCCATGAACAAACATGCACGATCATCAGTTAGTTGTGTGGGTGTGTACCTGGGCTCCAAGCCTAGAGAGGTAACGGTTGCGGAGGCCAAAGGCAGACATGGGTTTTAGTCTGGCAATCTCCCCCTCTGTCAACTTACTGGGGCGCTTCTTAATCCTGTAAGGATAATGTCACATATTTACCATCATCATCGTCATCGTCATCATCATCATCATCATCGCCACCTTCGCCAGCCATGTTAGTCAGCTACGCTGTAAAAAGCTGAGCGAATGGGCAATCAACAAAACTTGCTGCAACACAGACTGACAATGGAAACACTGACAATGAAAATAATACTAATAATAATAATAATAATAATAATCATAATAATAAAAACATATAAGCACGGAGAATCTGAGGTCTTTTCTCATGAGCGTGTGTTTAATTCATCTTTTTTTCTCCCCTACTAACAGCACAGTATAAAAAGTCAGTTTACTCAAAGAGACTCGGTGAAGCAGGAAATTGCTCCCCTGCGATTGTCAATTGCTTTTGTTTTTTTTTAAAGAAAGTCATGACAGTACTTCTGTTACACATCTTCACGGCAGGCGAGAGCAGGAAACTGGCCATAAACAAACTCCACATCTAGTGTATCCGGTGTACAGTGAGTCAGGACAAACATCATGGGACGACCGTGATCACACCGATCTCACGGTCATCTGACGTGACACGAGCGCTGCGCATTTTTATCCTCGCCACGTTGACCGTTCCCGTCTACCGCCTAGCTCGGAACCCGGTACCAGAACCTTTCCTCCACCCCCCGGGTCCGACAACTCCCGCGGCGGTCTCACGTGGAACAATGCCCTCTCTGCGTTACTACAGAATAGCGCGGCAACGAAGCCGAACGCCTCGATACTTTAATGAGGCCGTCGCGTGACGTGAAGTGCTTTTTAACGACCCCGAGAAGTTACCTGAGTCTCACAAATGAACAGATGACAATTTAAAATACAGAGATTTCCGAGTCAGAATTGATACCTAAAAAGAAAAGAAAAAAATCCCCTGACAACAGACAACGTTATCACACCTGGCATGACTGAGCGACCTACAGGAAGTGGGGCATCTTTAAAAAGGTCACGTTAAAAACGAGGGCTTTAAAAAAAAAAAAATAAAAGGTTAAAAAGTAACAAAGTTAACGCCGTTACACGGATAAGTGCAATCAAAAGTGTGGCCCCATTTTCTAATCAGTTTTATAGTTCAAGTAATGCCCAATTTGATGATGTAACAGAAAATAAACTTTTATGAACCTCCAGGACCGGCGGCGGGGGGGGGGGGGGGGGGGGGGAGAGAGACGTAAGAAATGAAAGAACCGAGCAGTAAAAGTCTGAATGATCGGGTTATGCTCTTCGTCAGGTCCGGCACCATGGAAAGGGTCATCGATGCGTATGATTAAAGCTGAACATGAACTCCCTTAGAAGGGCATTTTGGTAGGCAATTATTGTGACTACTGACAAACGATATGTGCACAAACTGACCCACTGTGATTACTACAATATGCAAAAGAGATCCTGCGGGAAACAATGTGCAGAGTTGCTCGCAGGTGTACATTATTTTCATGCAACCGGGTCACCTCGAACATAGTCCAACTCCCAAGTGTCCAATCACTCCTGTAAATTACTCCCTTTTGCTATCAAACAGCAGCTAACCATTACAATGGCGGTATAAACGATGTCCTGGAGCGACCCCGTCCAGCTTTGTCCAGGAACTACAGGGTTGGACTGTGTCTGAAGAAAAAGCTGTTCGAGTTCCTGCAGAGGACAAGGCCAGAGATCATGCCCTCCGATTAAACTGTGCCGAGTCCCTTTTACAATACGGCTCTGTCTCGCCTTGCATTTAGAGACACAACGTCTACATGACAAACACACAAGTTGCATCAGAATCAAGTCAATCCTGGAACCTTTTGAAGGAAATGCTGATTATGAGGCTAATATAATTAAGTAAAATGTACGAGTAATAATCACAAACTTTCTACTTCATCAAGGGGCATCAGTCCCTGTCTGTTCCACAGGATAGGAGTTTATGGTCTACCGTGATTTCGGCAGACGTTTAAGTGTTCTGAGTCCATTCTGAGGCACCGTTAGAGTACAAGGATTGCACTGAGGTTTGAGACACACAAAACAACTGTTCAGTCCAGGCACACTACAGAGTCAGTGAGGAGAAGGTCAGTACGTGACGTCAGAGAGCTAATTGTGGAGCCCGAGCCTGGATTTGTCAGTTGGTTGATAGGGAGATGGTCAGCTATGATAAAAATAAAAATCAAAAATCAAAATGCAGTATCATATAATAGCCTGGGCCAGACACTCAGAGTACTGGTGGGAAGAGGCACAGATGACAGCACTGGGTGGAGTCAGTAGTGCAGTCCGGCCCCATGGCAGTTGATTGACAGCTCTGGGGGGGACAGTGCAGCCAGCTGGCTCCAAAGCCCAGGACCATGTGTGTGTTCCCGCTCATCATCATCTGGAAAATAGCAATCGGAGCACACAGCCGTTACGTCAGTCTGTATTTGCACAAACTGGAAGCCACAGAAATCATTTGCCATCACATTACGATATGTAACCTCAGTTTGAGTTCCTCTTGACTACCACCATTCAATCTGTGTTTTAGTGGAACAAATGAGGCATAGCATAACAAATGAGATGGTACATTAACTTTTTATGGTCGACAAAGGAAAGCAGCGATATGAGCCATGGCAATAAGCTTGACAACAAGGCGAGTGAGGCCACTTTAGTTAAACTTCAACAAGGAGTTTAACTAACAGAACTTTAACACGAAAGGGAGTGAGATGGTTTCAGTTCAATTTCAACATGCATGTCATGGGGTTGTGAGGTTGAGCGATGGCTGTGTTTATTTTTTTTTTTTTTGGAAAGCCACAACCTTATGAAAAACTTTATGGAGGGAAAAAAAATCAAACTATCAACCATGAGGAAGGGAAGCCACCCCTGCAGTAATGCTGTATAATGATTTATTCATTGCAGTTATTGAATCCTGAGCACAGGAAATGCATCAGTTTGACTCGCTGTGGACTGATCACCCCGGGGTTCAGTTAAGATGTACTCGCTGTAATGTAGTCTAATGGAAACAGACGGCAAAGCAGTGCTGCTGATGTGTCAGCTGTGCAAGTTCCTATCCAGAACATGCTTTGTTCAAAACCTCCCTCAGGTACTTGTCTACTTGTTGAGGTGTGTGTGCATGGAAAAGGGTCAACAGAGCAGGGAAGGGTCAAAGGTCATTACTCACTCTGAGTCTGAAGAAACGTCTTTCTGGAGTTTGGCCCTGGCTGCTGCTGACAGGTTCAAATCGCCACCTGGACCAAGTTAGAGGGAGACATACATATTACATAGAGAGAGAGAGTAGCCATGTTTCTGTCCACACGTTGAGAGAACGTCTAATTAATTTCTAAAAAGTTGCTCAAGTTTAAATGTGATTCAGGTGCATTCCCTTAAGATGGTTTAGGGGAAATCAGCTATCTTCTTAGTTAGGCAACAAGGCTACGTCATTGATAATATCCATCCATCCATTATCCCAACCGCTTATCCTGCTCTCAGGGTCGTGAGGATGCTGGAGCCTATCCCAGCAGTCAGCCCCCCCCCCCACACACACACACACATTCATACCTAGGGGCAATTTAGTGTGGCTGAGTCACCTGACCTACATGTCTTTGGACTGTGGGAGGAAACTGGAGCACCCGGAGGAAACCCACGCACACAGGGGGAGAACATGCAAACTCCACACAGAGGACGACCCGGGACGACCCCACAAGGTTGGACCACCCCGGGGCTCGAACCCAGGACCTTCTTGCTGTGAGTCGACCGCGCTAACCACTGCACCACCGTGCCGCCCATTGAAAATATTAAGAGTAAAAAAGTACATTGTGAAATGTCCATTTCCATCACCCTTCTCAGCATAGTCTTTTTATAAGCACATTAACCTCCCGTCTCAAATGAGCCCAAGCATTTTTGTGGTATTCAATATTTTTCAGTGTTTCTATTCAGCTCTTATTCAGAACTTGAAAATTTACATTAAACTTGCTTGAGGGAAACACAGCTAGTATGAAGCCCAACGCACGTTATAGGCTAATTGGCACCATTTCAGGCCTGATTTGCCCTTCCAGAGAATCCTGAGTTTCCCAATCTGAGGCTGCTCAGAATCGACCATCTTCCCAGATAATCCTGTACTGTGCGGTATTTAAGATTCAATCTTAGGGGCGTACGGGTGGCGTGGCAGTCTATTCCATTGCCTACCAACACGGGGATCGCTGGTTCGAATCCCCGGGGATCGCTGGTTCGAATCCCCGTGTTACCTCCGGCTTGGTCGGGCATCCCTACAGACAGAATTGGCTGTGTCTGCGGGTGGGAAGCTGGATGTGGGTGTGTCCTGGTCGCTGCACTAGCGCCTCCTCAGGTCGGTCGGGGTGCCTATTCAGGGGGGAGGGGGAACTGGGGGGGAATAGCGTGATCCTCCCACGTGCTACGTCCCGCTGGTGAAACTCGTCACGGTCAGGTGAAAAGAAGCGGCTGGCGACTCCACGTGTATGGGAGGAGGCATGTTAGTCTGCAGCCCTCCCCGGATCGGCAGAGGGGGCGGAGCAGAGACCAGGACGGCTCGGAAGAGCGGGGTGATTGGCCGGATAAAATTTAAGCCTCCCAACCTACTCGCATGCCAGTCATAGCAGCCCAGATATCCAGCATGTTTGATATTACGACTGGAAACCCTTTAGTGTGTTGGGACAAGTATCGAACCTACAGCGGAAACCCACAACAGCCAATGAGAGCCAAGCTGACTGGGAAGCGGACATTTCAGAATTCCAATCAGCAAAGTTTTTTTTAAACTGTTTAATTTTTTTTTTCTTCATAAAGCAATGCACACAAAAGCCAGACAAGTTGTCTCTGTCAACCTCCGTGTTAGTTTTGCTTGAAATCCTGCTAGCTGACAAGAGCTTCTGCTGGTTTCTGCACTTTTCTTCTTCTTCTCTTGATTCCTAACAGTGGTTTGTATTCAACTGCAAAGTACAGCACAGTACAGCCAGCTGCCGGTGTAAAATAAAAGGGTTCTGAGGGACGTGACTGCGAGTGATTGTTCGTGTAATCGTTAAGTTTACGATACAATGTTTCTGCCTAATCGTCTAGTTAGTGCATTCTGACGAGCGAAAGGCAGACATTCTTTCAAATCTGTCCTTATGTGTATGGTCTTCCAGGTTTTTGATTTTTTTTTCCCCTGTATCCGGCCAATTATCCCACTCTTCCGAGCCGTCCCGGTCTCTGCCGATCCGGGGAGGGCTGCAGACTACCACATGCCTCCTCCCATACATGTGGAGTCACCAGCCGCTTCTTTTCACCTGACAGTGAGGAGTTTCACCTGGGGGACGTAGCGCGTGGGAGGATCACGCTATTCCCCCCCAGTTCCCTCTCCCCCCTGGATAGGCGCCCCGACCGACCAGAGGAGGCGCTATTAGAGCGACCAGGACATACCCACATCCGGCTTCCCACCCGCAGACACGGCCAATTGTGTCTGTAGGGACGCCCGACCAAGCCGGAGGTAACACGGGGATTCGAACCAGCGATCCCCCTATTGGTAGGCAACTGACTAGACCGCTCCGCCACCCGGACACCCTCGCGTTTTAAACGTTGATCAGGATTTGAAAAGTACTCCCATGTGCAGCCTGCTTAAGAGGGGTGAGAGAGCACCGACAAGGACCGAAGGGAATTGGAAGGAAAGGAGGGCGAGGTGTGGGTACGGGGGTTAAGACGTACGACAGGGAAGAAAAATGAAAGGTTAAGAGCAAAGAGACGGGGACTACGAGATCTCCAGTATCAAGGCTTTTAAGAACACCAAAGGCCCGCTAGACTTTTCACTCACGCCCTGTCATGATTCCATGACCCCCCTCTCTTACCTCGGATATAGTCCAAGAAGTACAGGATCACCACCGCAATCAAAGCAACTGTAAATAAGAGAGGATGGGAGATATTGACCATATCACTCGTGAAAAGGGTGGCAGGGGAAGTTCAAGAGGTTGCATTTCTGTGACTGCGTAAACCCAAAAACAGAGTACTGACTGCAAATACAAGCACAGAAGAAAACTTCCAGAAAGAGGTATCCTTTGCTGTCTAGGATGACTCCTGCTGCCATGGCGATCAAGGCAAGCCCCAGGTTCTGGATGGACTGCATGCTGGTGAGCAGAGGAGGAAAACCATCATTACCAACGGCATCGTATTACTGCGGTAACATGAGCCCAAAACAACAGCAGCAACAGTCGGCAAATGACCCATGCAAGGGCTGTACGAGATGACATGTTCATGTGTTGAGTTCATAACAATTAGATGAGGGCTACATACAAGCCATAGGCCGTCCCCAGCTGATGCTCAGGCACCACAAAGGCAACCATGGGCCACAGAGCACAGGCCAGTAGGGAGTAAGACACGCCCAGCAGGGACTGGAAAACAGAAAGGCCGACACACAAATTCAAATACATATTGAACATCCAATGCTATCCAATCAAGCTCTCTTACACATTTGGAACAATATACTGATTTGTTTTACATCTCATTGGGTTTAGTTTTTTTTTTTTGGGGGGGGGGGTCCCCCTTTTTCTCCCCAATTGTATCCGGCCAATGACCCCACTCTTCCGAGCCGTCCCGGTCGCTGCTCCACCCCCTCTGCCGATCCGGGGAGGGCTGCAGACTACCACATGCCTCCTCCCATACATGTGGAGTCACCAGCTGCTTCTTTTCACCTGATGGTGAGGAGTTTCACCAGGGGGACGTAGTGCGTGGGAGGATCACGCTATTCCCCCCAGTTCCCCCTCCCCCCTGAGCAGGTGCCACGACTCACCAGAGGAGGTGCTGTTGCAGCGACCAGGATACAAACCCACATCCGGCTTCCCCCCTGCAGACACGGCCAATTGTGTCTGTAGGGACGCCCGACCACGCCGGAGGTAACACGGGGATTCGAACCAGCGATCCCCGCGCTGGTAGGCAACGGAATAGACCGCTACGCTACCCGGACGCCCCTCATCAGTTTAGTTTTTGCAGCAGTGTGAACAGACTGGTTTCACTGCTTATTGATGAAAATGTCTAGCCGTCTCTAAAGTCTGAAGTGGCAGGACAGACGTTACCATGGCAATCCAGGGGATCCAGAAGGTGAAAGCCAGCATCATGTGAGCGGCGAGCGTACACACGACAGCACATATCACCCAGATCACATTCTTGCCTGTCTTATCAACCATGAAGCCCAGAAGTGGGGAGGCAGGGGCTGAGATAATGTACACAATACTGGGACAGGGGAGAAACAGAGGAACGGGGGGGGGGGGGGGATACAAACTTCATGAGAAACAGCAGGTTTAGAATGACAGTTGCAAAATGGTTAAAGGTTCAGCATATTTCAAATAAACTGGCTCATACGACACTTTGTACCAACACGTCCAACAAAGAGTCACGACTCACCATGTTAGTGCTCACTGAACTCAAAATGTTGTAAGCGAAATCATGATTTTTTTTTTTGCGTGTCTTTGTAATCACAATGAAAAATGTCCAACAAACGTGGAGGTTTTCTTGATCCCCCCCCCCACACACACTTTAGCAGATCTAGCCAATCATTGTGGAAAGCGGGCATCCTCTTCAGAGCGTCGGCTTCAGAAAAGTTCCTGAACTTTTCAGACGAGGAGCTTTGCAATGGGACCTTTGCACGGGACCTTTACAAAGTTAATTATTGCTATCCGACTTCCCCAACAAGATTTGGCTTGAAGCGTGCAACACGCCATTACAAACCTTTCAGGAAAGTTATTTCCGTTTAAAAATGGTGGATACCACTGCCGTGTGTACTCATTACTCAAGATGGGGGGGGGGGGGACATTCCTGCTGCCCACACCATATTACATACAACCTGGACGGCAGTCGAGTTACCTGCTATTTTACTGTTAAAAGCTTTGTACTGTTACAAAATTGTTGTTTTAGAGTCTGCTTTTTGCTGCACAGTACAACTTCCTTTTGGAGATAAACGCGGTTTATCTTATCTTCGTCAACATAACAGTCAATAGACGGAGGGGGGGGGGGGGGAGACCAGGGAGCGTGAACCGGTGGAATACACAGTGAGAAGATTTGCTGTTCATTAGCACGTTTCCCGGCAGGATACGAGCTGAACCGCTTTAAACCCGAAGTGGCCCAGGCCTACCTGTTGATCGCTCTGGCTTGAGCTGGAGTGAAGCTGAACTTTTCAATGAAGAAAACCCTGCAATTTAAACAGAACAGCATGTGATGGAAACAGTTCATAGAGGTCCCTATTGATGTGACCACCAGAGGGGATATTCAGTCTTCTCCTGCAGTCTCTCGTCTTTTTTTCTAATTATTTACCCGTTTGCATAACATTTATTTGCTCTGTAAGCACTCAGCCTTGGAGTAAAAACCATGTTGGTTGCTAAGTGATTCAAGAGTGACTTTCAGTGACAGGAATGTGGGTTATTATGGCCCATCGAGGCTCAGCCGGTTTCCTTCTCTGCCAGCCCATATCTCACCCTCTTCCACCCCGCGTCTCGGACTCCATCTCTCTCCGCTTTTTATGGGTCAATTAAAATACAGCCTTATAAGTTTTCATGGTTACATCTTCCATCAGACACGGGCAATTCCCTAATTTGATAAGTGGATTTCCTTTATTCCTCCCTCACACTTGGAGCATAATACCATCTTTTGTCCCTATTCTTTATTCAGATCGGAAGGAGTGACAAGATATTTTCTGCCACAGCTTAGCCAAATTGTCCGCTCCATTATTTTAATTTGAACCGAAGAATTAGATAAACGGCTTAGATAATGGATGGATATAACAATTAAAAAAAAAAGTTGTTAACAACTAAAACTGCTGGGATTATTTACTGTACCCACTCCTAAATGAAGAACCAGGTAGGCCACGTCTTACTCTTTCGTCACTATAACTAAATGATGCTTTGTTAATAATTCTACTATATCTACTACTACTACTACTACTACTTTTGGCTGCTCCCGCCACAGCTGATCATCAGTTTCCATCTCTTCCTGTCCTCTGCATCTTCCTCTGTCACACCAGCCACCTGCATGTCCTCCCTCACCACATCCATAAACCTCCTCTTTGGCCTTCCTCTTCTCCTCTTCCCTGGCAGCTCCATATTTTCAGCATCCTTCTCCCAGTATACCCAGCATCTCTCCTCCACACATGTCCACACCATCTCCATCTTGTCTCTCTTGCTTTGTCTCCAAACCGTCCAACCTGAGCTGTCCCTCTAATATACTCCTTCCTAATCCTGTCCTTCTTCATCACTCCCAGTGAAAATCTTATCATCTTCATCTCCGCCACCTCCAGCTCCACCTCCTGTCTTTTCGCCAGTGCCACTGTCTCCAGGCCATATAACATATAAGCACTATATTATATAATCATGCTAATCAACTCCTGGTGTTGTAACATTTGCTGTTGGCTGTGGAACTTGCAGGGGAGACAATGTGAGCAACATTCATCTTTGTATACAGAAAAGGTTAAAAGCTATAATATGCAAGTTTATCAACTTAAATAAAAATAACACATCCACAGCAATTGCTAATGAAAATACTGTTTTTCCTGGAAACAAATGATATTACCCATCTATTTTCCTATTTTCAGAAATGTGACAGCTATATTGGAAAGTCGAAGCGCACACAGCTCCAAATCTTGAACACTGTACCGGGTGCCTGGTTGTGGCAAGACTCAAAACAGACAGAATCCCGACACTCACAGCTCAGTAGTCTTCTTATTTATGCTGGGCGGAAGTGAAAGCATTTCAGCCAAAAGCCATCGTCGTCATCGTCATCAAATTTTGACAGCCCCACAAAATCTGTGACACCCTGAATTCAAACGCAACAGCAGGTCCCACGTGGGAATATACCCGCTTAGCAGGCAACTCCATCTAATCTAAGAGGTTTAACTGGCTGCTGAGGCATGCCCGCCCACGTGGGACCCGCAGTTGTGTCTGAATTTGATTTTTTTGGGGGGGGGATTTTGATATACTTTATTGACCCCTGCAGGGAAATTACACTCTGCATGTAATCCATCCTAGCTGTGCAGCTAGGAGCAGTGGGCAGCCGCCGTGCAGCACCCGGGGACCAACTCCAGCTCGTCTTGCTATGCCTCGGTCAGGGGCACAGACAGGAGTATTAACCCCAACATGCATGCCCTTTTGAAGGTGGAGGAAAAGGCAGCACCCGGAGAAAACCCACCGCAGACACGGGGAGAACATGCAAACTCCACACAGAGGACGACCTGGGGTGACCCCCCCGGTGACACCCCCTCCGCCTCAAGGTTGGACAAACCTGGGGTTCGAACCCAGGACCGTCTTGCTGTGAGGTGACAGCGCCAACCACCGCGCCACCCACTTGGACCATAACATGGCAGGTTTTTTTAGGGCCATCAATTCTTTAAAATATAAGAATAGACAAGTAATATTATTTTTTTCCAGGAAAAGCAATACTTTTATTAGCATATTGATACAAATCCCGTGGATATGTTGTTTCCTATTTAATCCTTTGTTTAGATAAAGGTACATATTGTCCCTTTAATGCTATCTTGGCTCTATTACTGGAGTAATACTAATCTATGTCAACAACACTAGAAGAAAAGGGATAAGGTGACGTGTCAATAATACAGTACTTACTGCCCCAGTCCAATAAAGGGGAAGATGGCCACATAGTAGCTCACGCAGATGATAAAGATGAGCCATAGGGGGAAGGGGAAGTCCTTCACGTCTGTCAGCTTGATCACTTCACCTGAAAACAGGCACAGACAGAGATCAGCCTTTGTGGGACCCTCCCAAACGGCTTACTTTAAGATCACCCCACATTTGTCTGATGAATATGCTGGAGCGTATTCTTTGACAAGTCTGTAACTTTCAGAACGAAAATCCACTCTTACCCAACCACCGCAAACAACAGCAGCAGCAACACAACAATCTCCTCTCAACTCAAATCGAGCCAACCTCCCCCCTGAACCCTCCCGTATTGAGAGGAACTCCCCCCTGAACCCTCCCTTATTGAGATGAACTCCCCCCTGAACCCTTTAAGAACCTACACAACACAAAAAGTGCTGTGTTTTCCCGAAAACACTCAGTAGAGAGATTACACACCAGACAGAATGTCAATTCGGGGGAAGATAGCGGCAAAAACACAACGTGGCCCTTTAAGGTCAATATAGACTATGTAAACCATCTGCCGAACCTATTGGCAGATACCGTGTTGGAAGACCTCACCCGTTTCACCCTGCTCCTTGTGGAGGATCTTTTCGGCTCGTTTGTCGAGGAAGCCCAAGATCAAGGCGCAGATCAGAGAAAACAGGCAGGTTACTCCAGCTGAGGATGGAAAAAAAAGGGGGAAAAGAAAAAAAGAAAGACAACAGATCAGCATGAGAATAAAACTCCTGTATTCCTATATCGCCCTGCAAGTAGTTTAAACGAAAGTGTACAGCAAACCCCATTTTCTGCTAATGATCGTTTGAGCGCGTTGCTACTTGTCAGATTAGTTTCCCACAACAGCAATTGAAACAGCCCAATAAACACCCAGAAGGAGGGTGAGGAGAAGTGAAAATGGGGAAAAAAAGGAAGCTTAAAGTGAAGAAAATCACAAGGAACTGACTTTTTCTGCTTGTGTGATTCATTAGTGACAACCAGCGGCACTTTTAGTTCTCCCTCCCGTGTCTCGCCAACGCTCTCAAATGGCTGTTATCGGAGAACATTAGTTACAGAAAAAGGATCTTGTAGCTCTGTCAGAAAGGGAGCGAGTGATGTGGTCTATGAAACCGGAGTCTTAGTGTTTCGGATGTGAGAATCAATCCTTTACCTCAAGATACAAAAAGTGCAAACTTGCGGAAAAAGAAAAATCACACACACGATATATATATATATGTATATCCAATGAGTCAAGTAAATTCTTTATGAGACCGTACAAGCCCGTTTCATGCCATAAGCAATCTCGTCAGCTGATCAGCTGTCAGCTGATGATTGCTTATGGCATGTTGAGCACTTTCCCTATATGTGTGTGCAGCAGCCTGTTTATAAACCAACAAAGGGCGACAGAGGGAAGAGAGAGAAACTGAATGAGTGAGATGTGAACAACTACTTGCATAACGTCACAATGTACCTATCATGAGTGACGCTCCCAGCGTGGTCGGTCCTGTGGTGCCAAAAAGGTCAGCGACTTCGTTATACACCCATCCCATTATGTTCATGTTGACGGTGCTCCCCTAGAGGAGATGGGAAAGGTCAGAGTGGAGCATGGACACACCACGTAGGCTACTCAATCTAAAGGTGACGTTTATACTGCCCAGCACTCGGTGGTCAACAAAAGGCATTTTGAGCTGGACAAAACTGCACTCCTAGTAAAGTGTGTGCTTACCAGCCGCGCCATGCTAATCTGTAGGCCAAATACCAGGTTGAGCTCTTTTCCTTTGAACCAGTTGACTGCATAAGTGTTCTGAGCCACAGCCAGGGACTCGCCGCCAATTCTATCCAGGGACACAGCACCAATTAGAGGGGTGAGGATTCAAGGGTGTGTGTGAGAGGAGTGTTAGTCCCGGATCAACCTAGAGCCTACCTAGATTTTCCATGTGTCCATTGAGTCAAAGCATTTTCCTTTGTAACGGGGCAGAGAAACGGGACTGAACTTAACGTTATAAGAGCGTAACAAAGCCGTTTCCTTACCCGAACACAAACCGTCCCACTTCCATCAGCCAGAAGCGGTCTAACAAAGCTCCGGTAGCAAATATTACCTGCGCATAAGTGAGAGGGGGGGGGAAAAGCCTAAATACAATGATGTGTCAAATAATCATGCATGGGAAGTGTTTAATAACGCCTCGTATCGAATATCCAACCTCCCTTGTAAACCTACCTGTCCGACACAGACGAACAGGGAAAAGATTATGGTTCCCAGCCTGCAAAGAACATAAAAGGAGATGTGGATGAACCATCAGGATCGATAAGAGGGCAGCAAAACACTTTCAGTTGAGGTGATGTCACATGCACCGTTAAACAGCCAAACTGGGTGATGCCCAGTGGCATTCCTACCTGATGCCAAAGACCCTATCAAGGAGGAATCCCCCCAGGAAGCAGAGAATCACATTGGGCCAGGAGTACCAGGCATACAGCTGCATGAACTGAGAAGTGCTCAGTTTCATGTCCTGGTGCAACAAGGGGAGAATCCTGTCAGACACTCGGCCATTTCTGCCCGTTTTCACCAAGTTAGCTACGGACTCATTATAGCCTGGGTGCGACTTGCAGAGTGGTTTTTTTGCAGGGCCGTTTAAACACACGACGCTAGATTTCATACGGCGTTGCGATTTCTAGGAAAACATTCGGGTGTCTCACCTGAAGGAATTGGGTCTGCAGCGCGGCGGGGTTGTCGTAACAGAAGTAGCTCCCTGAAACACAGAACCTCCATTAACCAGCATCATCATCATCATCATCATCATAATACACCGATGAAGCACACACACGTGACGAGCACCACGCGTTAGACCGAGCGCCGGAGCGACAGCGGCGGGGGAGCCTGCTGGGGCTGAGGCTGAGCCTGCCGGGGCTGCTCACCAAATCCCAGGAAGCACATAAACAGCAGGAAGATGACGCGGTGCAACAAGTGGCCGGGGTCGCAGATCGCGCTCATGGGTTCCCCGGTCCCCTCCGCGGTCCGCCGGCCCCGGGGCGACGCGTCCCCCTCATCCCCTAGCAGGTTCTGCCGCTCCTCGAAGTCCGCCATGTTCCGTCGGCTGGCGGGGGGGTCCCGTCTAAACCACGGCGCGCGCACGGGCGTCTACGGCCGAAGACGGGCGGTCATATGACCCGCCGCGTCACGCCGCGTCACGCCGCGTCATGGCGCGTCACCGTTTCCGCATACGGAAGCGCCGCGGCGCGGAGTTCCGCCTTGAAGCGGCGCGCCGCGCGGACGGCGACGCTTTGTTTTTGTTTTATTTTTCTTTTTATATATTTTTATGGAACATTGTTCATATTCATGTACAGAAGAAAGCTCATTAGAAAGCGAACGTGGGCGGCGCTTTGTTTCGCTTTCTCTGTATTCCAGTACCGCTGGATGCGGCGCCGCCGATTTCTCCCCCTCCCCCTAGTGGTCACTCGCGGTATTGCAGCGAAAAATCCCCCGCGGCCCCCGAAAAAACCATTTTCCCCATTACACCACCATGGTAAAAGAGACGCCAGCAGAACTGTTGACGGGACACCTGCGGCTATAATCGTGGTCAATTATTACTCTTTGTATTGTATATTTTTAAGCCGTGGGGTTTTAATCTTTTTTTTTTAATTTCCAAAGCCCAGAAACATCTTGTTTTTGTCCCCCTTTTCCCTGCATGACGTCACAGCGGCGTACTAGCCCAGACTGCTGTTGAGCTGCTCTGAATTCCTTAATACCTTCGGCATTCCTGTTTGCCACGCTCGTGGATGCTATCCCGTCTGGAATTCTGATTCTCCTGAAAGGGGCAGCAAGACCAGTTTGCTTAGCAACACTTGACCCTAAGGTAACTCCAGTGGGTGGTGTTACCAGTACCCCTTCTGCTGCACCCTGTCGGTCTGGATTCGTCGACAACTTGAATTGGAAAAGTATCTGGAATCTTCCATACAAATATCTCCTTAGGTGAATCGGCCATGCTGAACTGTCCCTAAGTGTGAATGTGTGGGGCCCTGTGATGGCCTGGCGGCCTGTCCAGGGTGTCTCCCCGCCTGCCCCCCCCCCCCCCAGGGACTGCTGGGATAGGCTCCAGCATCCCCGAGAGCAAGATAAGCGGTTTGGATAACGAACGATGGATCAATCAACCAATCAACCAATCAGATTTTATTTGTATAGCACTTTTCATACAAAACATGTAACACAAAATGCTTCACACAATAAAACAATAAACTCCCGCCCCCTCATAAAAAAATAAAAGCGCAAGCACATTTTATAAAAGTACAGACGAGTTTAAAACCGAGTTAGCGAAATAAATAAAAGGGCCATAAACACTGATTAATTAAAGGTAACAGCAGAGCAGGATATATAGAAATAGCAAATAAAACACACACACACACGCACACACACACACACTATGAACTTAGCTGTAGGCTGTTTTAAAAAGTAAGGTGTTTAACCTGCTTTTAAATGTGTTCAGTGTGGAGGCCTCTCTCAGGTCCTCAGGCAGGGCCTTCCATCTACTTGGGGCGCAAATACAAAACGCAGCATCCCCTGCTGCAGACCTGCTGCAGACCTGCTCCAGACCTGCTGCAGACCTGCTGCAGACCTGCTCCAGACCTGCTCCAGGCCTGCTCCAGACCTGCTCCAGACCTGCTGCAGACCTGCTGCAGACCTGCTCCAGGCCTGCTCCAGACCTGCTCCAGACCTGCTCCAGACCTGCTGCAGACCTGCTCCAGACCTGCTCCAGACCTGCTGCAGACCTGCTCCAGACCTGCTGCAGACCTGCTGCAGACCTGCTCCAGACCTGCTCCAGACCTGCTCCAGACCTGCTGCAGACCTGCTCCAGACCTGCTCCAGACCTGCTCCAGGCCTGCTCCAGACCTGCTCCAGACCTGCTCCAGACCCAGCAGGAGGGAGGGTTAAAAGACCACCGCCTCAGGACCTGAGAGTTCTTGCTGGTTTGTAGGTAATTAGCACGTCTTTCATATCGCGTGGTGCGAGGCCCTTTAGCGCTTTGTGTACAACTAACAGAATTTTAAAATCGATCCCAGTCTTGACAGGGGGCCTCTGCAGACATGTAATAACAGGTGTAACGTGCTCATACCCTTTACCTCCGGTGGGGACATTTGAATTAACTGTAGGTGGAGCACAGCTGATGTTGGGAGGCCGGTGAATAGTGCGCTGCAGTAGTCTAGTCTACTTGTTATAGGTGCAGGGATTAATTTCTCACATGTTTTTAAGATGGTAGAAGGACGATCTTGTGAGATGATCGATGGGGCTTTTAAAATTTAAATCAGTGTTTACACCCAGATGTCCAGCTTCGCTGTTGCACTTCTCTGTCTCTGAGTCTTCGCACCAAAAAATAAGTATGGGATGGGTGGATTAAGATGAAGCTATGTTTGGTCCACACAACGTGGTGTAAATAACCAGCTTTACACAAGACAACTTAGAGCTCTCAAAGCGTTGCAGCGAATTCAGGGGGCAGCCGGGGGAACCGCCACAGCCGGGACGCGAAGCCGCGTCTCTCACACCGCAAGCGACAACGTTAACTACTGGACTAGAGGGTCCGACCCGTTAACCAAGGGCCAACGTGTCTACTTATCCATGCACGTTACAGTATGTTAAGCCCACCCCCCTCTCTCCCGTGAAAGCGTTCAAACGTCGCTAAAATGTCCGAGAAAGCCCTCAGAGTGAGATTGTATATATAACTTCCTATAACTCCTAATAAACGGGGTTATAAGAGCTCGGCTATACTTACTTCGCCCGTCGTAACGCCGGCGTTCTTCATCATCATCATCACCACCACAATCATCATCATCACCATCATCATCACCATCATCACCATCATCACCACCATCATCATCACCATCATCACCACTATCATCACCATCATAATCATCATCATCACCTCCATCACCACCATCATCACCATCATCATCACCATCATCACCACCATCATCATCATCACCACCATCATCATCACCATCATCATCATCACCACCATCATCATCACCACTACCATCATCATCATCATCACCACCATCATCACCATCATCATCATCACCATCATCATCATCATCACCTCCATCACCTCCATCATCACCATCACCATCACCATCATCATCACCATCATCACCACCATCATCATCATCGTCATCATCATCACCATCATCATCACCATCATCATCATCACCTCCATCGTCGTCGTCGTGCATGGTCGCTCAAATGGCGTCCTTCGTTTGCCGTTCCAAACCCCTCAACTCTAGTCCCCCTTTTCTGTCTCTCCCTCTCTCTTTTTCCCCCCCCCCGCCCCAAACTTTCCCCGTGCGTGCCGCTGGCTAGGCTAAACTAAACTAGCCCATCTCCGGGGCTCATTTAATGTCCATGAACGCCATTTAGTTCCCCCCGTAGCTCCCTCCGGCGGGGTCATGTGTCAGAGAATTTAATCTGAGGGTGACGGACGGCCCTTCCCCCCGCTCCAGTCACCCATCCGGCTGCCACCGCAGCTCATTAATTCCCTGCCCAAATATCATCCCGTGTCGGGGGGGGGAGAGGGGGAGGGCGAGGAGTGGGATGGAGGGAGATCATATTTCATTGTTACATTAATCAGACCCAAATGCAGAGCAGGCCGTAAATCAGGTGGGAGGTGACATTAATCCGGTAGAACCAGTTTGTGACTGTCCGGAAACTCGTCTCCAGGGTGTCGCGGTGTCGGAAAAGCCAATTTATTCCTGTTACACCCCCCCTCACCCCCCTCACCCCCCCCACACACACACTCCTTGTTCAATTCTAAAATTAATCAGACGTTATCGCAGCGTTATTGTGAATAATAGACTCCGGGCCCTATCCTTGCCACGTTTGCAGTCTTGCCCGGTCGGTGTTGGCCTAACTGTCTTGTCGCCTTATATGGGCTCCAGTAAGTGTAGGGCCGGCCCAAATGGTTTTAGGGCCCTAAGTAGAATTTGACCCCCCCACCACCACCAACAGCCCTTTATTACCGACATCTTCACTCATGTCCCGGGCCAGCAGTCCTGAGTCAGAGCGGTGTAAAACGTCCTTTACAGTCAAGTGACTCATAACAGCCACGGTAGCTACTGATCATGATACAGCAAAACAGCCCTAACAGCTTTACTGACCGGGTGTTAATGACGGGGACATCCGCCCTTTTGACTACGACAGTATATACGACACCCTCTATTTCGTGTCAAGGGTCCAAGGATAGGGGGTGTTGTATATTGGTATATATTGTACTGATCTCCTCTGTGTGGAGTTTGTATGTTCTCCCCATGTTTGTGTGGGTTTCCTCCGGGGGCTCCGGTTTCCTCCCACAGTCCAAAGACATGTAGGCCAGGCGAATCGGCTGTACTACATTGTCCCTAGGTGTGTGTGTGTGGGCCCTGTGATGGCCTGCGGCCTGTCCAGGGTGTCTCCCCGCCTGCCGCCCAATGGCTGCTGGGATAGACTCCAGCATCCCCGCCACCCTGAGAGCAGGACAAGCGGTTCGGATAACGGATGGATGTACGGATTGTAAAGCTAAGGGCTTTGCGATCCGTACATTTTGGGCTACACAAATGAACTCGGATTGACTTGACCATCGTGGTGCTAGGTGTCACTTTATTGAGGCGTCAAATTCACTCCCTTGACCACAGCAGGCACTAAAGGTTTTCAATTTGTTCCACGAATCTATAATGATTTTCAGAGATGAACGACCATCCGTGTGACGACTGACCCCACAGCTTAATGTACTCTCATCTCATGCACTGTAGGATCTGCTGCCATCTGCTGGTCAAGCTAATTCAGGACTCTTGTGTACATTGGCTGCAACTGCCACTCAGTGTTGGGCTCTCAACCTCAGCCTCAACTATCAAACAGATGGGGCCTACCACCAGTAGTGGCTGGCTAGTACAGGGCGCTGGGGCGCCGCCCCCTTCAGACATCAAGAGATGAAAATCTACTTTAAAATGTGAAGTATAATTTAGTTGTATCTACTACTGCTACTTTCGGCTGCTCCATAAAAGTGTTTTCAGTCTGTTAGCGCCTGTCAACAGCCATTAAGTATTGGTTCAAATGGTGTTTGGTTGGTTTCTGTCTGAATACATATACTTCCTGTCTGAATACATATACTTCCTGGGTGAGGGGTGCCGGCCAAACCATACCTTATGTAAGCCCTCAAACTTGTGGCGAGCAGGTGACCTGAGGCTGCTGTCTGATTGGTTTCTTCAGGTTTTCCAGGGGGCGCTGTTCTGTGCTGCCCCAGACACGCCCACTTTTACTGGCAGTGAATTGGTATTGTTTTAATGTTTTATGATCTAACGTGACTGGACAATTCTCGTGGCTGTCAATCATGTTCACACCCACCACGATGCCTGGTCTCGACTGTCAATCATCCACCGTCTACCAACCCTGATAAAACCTATAGGCCACATGGTCCTTCTTAATAACTCTGGGACTGTGTGGACATTAAAGCAGCTGTCAGGTGTGCTGCACCAAGGAACATTTGCCCCCCCCCAAACTTTTTTAGTACCAGCCGCCACTGCCTACCACTAATACATAGCCATAATGAGCATCCTCTAAAGTTAAGGAAATACAGTTGCTTACTTTACAATGTATGGAAGATTGTGTTTTAATTAAAAATATCATACGGCAGCTTTCTCCAAAATATCAACCATGTGTCTCGAGTAACAACAGTATATACAAGGTTAAAATGAACGGTAATACTCTAGCTCAGTGTTTCTCAACCCAGTCCTCAAGGAACCCCTAGCCTGCATATTTTCTTTGCAACCCTGAATAGGTACCTGTTTGTAGTTGTTCAACCAATCAGCAATGAATTGTGTCAGATATTGCACACCTTGCATAATTAAGTGCTGCGAGATGATCGGTCGAGTAAGTACAAGCAGGGCCACCTATGCAGGGTTACAATGAAAACCTGCAGGATAGGGGGGTCCTTGAGGACGGGGTTGAGAAACCCTGCGTCTAGCTATCTAAACATATAAACACCGGAGCTATAAAGATGGTCCACTGCGGCGGCCTTGTGCTCTCTGTGAACGTTATCGTGAAGTGCTGCCTCGCATTGTTCCTCCGCGGTAATCAGGAGAGAACGAGCTCCGCCAAGCTGCTTCCCATTCCACTCGACTGTCTCGCCCGGGGTGGCCAAGATTAGAGCCGAGGAAACGAGGGGAGATAGCAGGCAGGATGGGGCGAGTGCGCTGCATGACTCGGCAGACATCAGTGCTGCCTCGCATACTGTCTCAGAAATACTGCTGCCGCTGCCCCCCCCACCCCCCTGCCGATCCGGGGAGGGCTGCAGACTACCACACGCCTCCTCCCATACATGTGGAGTCACCAGCCGCTTCTTTTCACCTGACAGTGAGGAGTTTCACCAGGAAGGACCACGCTATCCCCCTCCCCCCCTGAACAGGCGCCCCCACCGACCACAGGAGGCGCTAGTGCAGCGACCAGGAGACACACCCACATCCGGCTTCCGGCATGACACGGCCAATTGTGTCTGTAGGGACACGGGGATTCGAACCGGCGATCCCCGTGTTGGTAGGCAACGGAATAGACCGCCACGCCACCCGGACGCCCCGCCCTGTTAGCTTTCAATCGTTCACAAATAACAATCTTCCATCAAGATAAAATACTGTAACGTGCATGGATAAGTAGACACGCTGGTCCTCGACTAACGGGTCGGACCCTTTAGTCGACTGGTTAACGCTGTCGCTTGCGGAGCGGGAGACACGGGTTCGCGTCCCGGCTGCGGCGACGGTCTCCCAGACTGCCCCCCCCCCCGAGTTCGCTAGGACACTATATACAAGGTGCAAAATGGCCGCCCCGGTGCAGGTGCAGACGCTGAAAGCTGAGAGCTGTATGAAACCCCGCCCCTCGTCCAGCGGGCCGCTAACAGGCGCCATTGCGCGGCATCGGCTCGGCGCAGACCATGTGGGACATCTCCTGCTGAGTGGAGGTGGCCGTGGGGGACTCCAGGGTACCGCGGGGGAGGGGCTTGCGGCTCAGCGCGGCTGTCAGTCGTCGTCTGAAAACCTTGCAGAGGAAGACGTATATGAGCGGGTCCAGGCACACGTTGGTGGCGGACAGCCACAGGGTGGTCTCCTTGGCGACGTAGAGCGCGTTCTGCGCCCGGCACTGGTTCGCCGTGTTCCGGGTTTGGGTGAGGGTGTAGGGAACGCGGGCGAAGTGGAAGGGGGCAAAGCAGACGAAGAACACCCCCACCACGACAAACACCTTGGCCTTGGTCCTGCGGCTCGCCGCGTTGGAGCTGGACTTGGAGGCTCGGTATGACTCGTACACCTTCCTGCTGATGAAGGTGTAGCACACGAACATCAGAGCCAGCGTGCCCCAGAACACCACCTGCGCAGGGGCAAACCAAAGACAACACAACGGCGCCTTCACTCACTTGTTACGCAACACATGTTGGACGCGCTGACAAAACCACCGAGGTAGCGTTCCATCAGGTGGGGCTTACGCAATACAAAGTCAGCGGCGGCTGGCCAGTAGAGGGCGCTGATGCGCCGCCCCCTTCAAGTATCAAGAGATGAAAATCTACTTCAACATGTTAAGTATAATTTAGTGGTGTAATGCAAATAATGATGAAACAAAAGTGTTGTCAGTCTGTCAGCAGCATTACATATTGGTTCAAATGGTGTTTGGTTGGTTCCTGTCTGAACACATATACTTCCTGTCTGAATACACATACTTCCTGTCTGAATACATATACTTCCTGGGTGAGGGGCGCCGGCCAAACCATACCTTATGTAAGCCCTCAAACTTGTGGCGAGCAGGTGACCTGAGGCTGCTGTCTGATTGGTTTCTTCAGATTTTCCAGGGGGCGCTGTTCTGTGCTGCCCCAGACACTCCCACTTCTACTGGCAGTGAATTGGTATTGTTTTAATGTTTTATGCTCTAACGTGATTGGACAATTCTCATGGCTGTCAATCATGTTCACACCCACCACGATGCCTGGTCTCGACTGTCAATCATCCACCGTCTACCAGCCCTGATAAACTCTATAGGCTACATGGTCCTTCTTAGTAACTCTGTGACCATGTGGACAGTAAAGCAGCTGTCAGGTGTGCTGCACCAAGCTAAATTGCGCCCCCCCCCAAACATTTTTAGCACCAGCCGCCACTGACGAAGTCTGTTTGTTGCATCAGCAATTTAACTTTAAGTTCAGGTTTCACTGCACGTGCGAGCCGTTAAAGATACACATAAAACATGAAAAACACAAAGGTCATGAATCAATATTCTACAAGAAGGACGATCAAGGGCGCATGAGAATATTTGAGAGAGGCTTGCAAAGAGCTGAATGCTACCTACGTGGACGAACGAGTAGAGGAGTATCTGTACAGAGTGCAAACCCCCCACCCCCAAAACCTCAAACCTAACTGACTAATCGTATTTCACGGATGAGCGAACATATTAAAATGAGTCTTGACCTTGGCATGCGCTTTTAAATAGATGCGTGAAGAAAGACGGCATAGAATTAAAAGAACAAGTACAACTGAATACCACGCGTAGCAGAAGGTAGCGGATCGCCCTTACATGCTGCACCTAAGCTGATGGGTCACGGACGACTAAGTGGAGGGAGAGTTAGATAAAGAACTGCGCCGTTCAGACCGGACCTGATCGGACATGAGGTAAGCCTGTCTCACCTGGCAGAAGTAGTTAAAGCCCTCGTGCCACAGCAGGCCCGCGTTGCTCTTCAGCGAGGTGCACCTTAGTTTGCCTCCGGACGGCTGCGGAGTCTGGTCGCTCAGAATAACATTGGGCAGCGCCAGAGACAACATCACCACCCAGACGGAGGCGCTCAGGATCTGACCGACCCTGACCTGCTGCAGCGCACACTTCCCGAACGGCCGGACAATTTTGAGATAGCGGTCGAGGCTGATGAGGCCCAGCAAGAGGATGCTGATGTACATGGTGATGTAGAAGAGGACGGCGGAGTATCGGCAGTAGAAGGCACGCAGACGCCAGGAGCCCACCCCCGCGTCGCTCAGCACCTTCACGGGAATGGTCAGAGTCATCAGCAGGTCTGCAACCACCTAGGGATGAAGGATTAGGTAATTGCTCAAGTCTCCATTTTGTGAAGGGGGGGGGCAGTTTTTTGTTGAGTTAGGATCATGAAGAAAGACAGGAAGTGTAGGGTGTGCTGGATAGGGGGACACACAGAAAAGGTCCTGACACAGATTCAAACTCAGGATACCGTCATGTCTCCCCGCCCTTATCTGTCTGACCCGCCAGGATACCTCCATAGGATTTCCTCTTCTTATTTCCCCACGGCAAGCTCGGCGTCACGTGGGCCGCCTAAAGGAAAACCCAACTTACCACGTTTTTTAGGTACACCACAAACGTCGAGGCACTGGGGATGTTGAAGAAGACCCACGCAGCCAGGGAGTTCAGCACCAAGGCCACGAGAAAGAGGACGCTGTACAGGCAGGGGAACACCACCGCCATCACACTGGTGTCCCGCACACACTTCACGGTGGCATTCGGCAGGGTGCCGTTCATCTTGGTGACCTTGCTGGGCCTCGGGAGGGGAAACGAGAGCGTCTGAAATGGGAGGCAGAGAGGGAGAGAGAGGGAGAGAAAACACGATGAGAGAGTCACCGCGATCACCTAACAGGACCGCAGCCTCGCGGACCGCCGACTTGCCTCTTTGCTTTTGTCACTTGTAGATAAACAGACCCACGTGACGTGTTTCTGGCTAATTATGGGTTATTGTTCCTCGACCAGCCACATGGAAACAATTAAGCGGGAGAGAATATTTTGTCTTTTCTGTTTTTGCACTGCAAAAAAAAAATATGCACACCCTAATTGGGATTACTCAGAAAAGGGCTTGTAAGAAGTTGCCTTACTTTTTAAAAAAATTAAACCGGCAGATCATTTTTTACAGCGGAGCAGCCACCCGGAGGGGCCGTAAACTTAAAACGAATACTTGTTCACATTGTGAAAACTGCATAACAGTCTATTATGACGGATGACAGACAGGCATCTGTTTGTTCATCCGGACCGCACATTCTGCTTCACTCTGCTGTCGCCGGCCCCAACATGCCACCGCATCCCAGCGGCTTCCAGGGCCGGAGCTGCTGCTATGGCGACCGACGCAAAACTTCCCAGAGTTAATTCCCAGAGTTAAGAACGTGAAGACTGGTGTTAACTGATGAAGAGTGGTGTTAACTGGTGAAGACTGGTGTTAACTGATGAAGACTGGTGTTAACCGATGAAGACTGGTGTTAACCGATGAAGACTTGTGTTAACTGGTGAAGACTGGTGTTAACTGATGAAGACTGGTGTTAACTGGTGAAGACTGGTGTTAACCGATGAAGACTGGTGTTAACCGATGAAGACTGGTGTTAACCGATGAAGACTGGTGTTAACTGGTGAAGACTGGTGTCAACCGATGAAAACTGGTGTTAACCGATGAAGAGTTGTGTTAACCGATGAAGAGTGGTGTTAACCGATGAAGACTGGTGTTAACCGATGAAGACTGGTGTTAACCGATGAAGACTGGTGTTAACCCGTGAAGAGTGGTGTTAACCGGTGAAGACTGGTGTTAACCGATGAAGACTGGTGTTAACTGATGAAGACTGGTGTCAACTGATGAAGACTGGTGTTAACTGATGAAGACTGGTGTTAACCGGTGAAGACTGGTGTTAACCGATGAAGACTGGTGTTAACTGATGAAGACTGGTGTTAACCGGTGAAGACTGGTGTTAACTGGTGAAGACTGGTGTTAACCGATGAAGACTGGTGTTAACTGATGAAGACTGGTGTTAACCGGTGAAGACTGGTGTTAACTGATGAAGACTGGTGTTAACCGATGAAGACTTGTGTTAACCGATGAAGAGTGGTGTTAACCGATGAAGACTGGTGTTAACCGGTGAAGACTGGTGTTAACCGATGAAGACTGGTGTTAACTGATGAAGACTGGTGTTAACCGATGAAGACTGGTGTTAACCGATGAAGACTGGTGTTAACCGATGAAGACTGGTGTTAACCGATGAAGACTGGTGTTAACCGATGAAGACTGGTGTTAACCGATGAAGACTGGTGTTAACCGATGAAGACTGGTGTTAACTAGGACTGTTACAGAGCGGTTTGCTAAACGAGGCCTTGGCTGGCAGGGCAGACTATCTGATCAAGCTGAATCCGTTCATCAGGCACATCGGAGAATAAATGACCCACAGCGACCGAAGTGCTGGGAGATACGCACAGGCAGGAGAGGCAGCGGAATAAAAACGGACGAAACGGGGAAAAAAAGAAAAGAAGTAGTGTGATAAGAGAAAGAAGAGAGTCAAGTCAAGGAGACTCGGGGAGTCTCGTACAGCAAATCCACCCCAAGGGGTTCGTTTTACCTGTAAAAGTGTCCTCGCGGTCTTTGCTCTCGGCACATGCGAACTCCCCACTGGGCTAGAGAGAGAAAGCACACAGAACAATATATCTGAAATATGAAGAAGTGAAAAATACAATTCAGCCTTTTTTCTTTTCTGCACAATAGGAATTTGTAGATCCCAAGCTTTTCCAGTCTTGCATCAACCGCAATTTCCACGTTCTGGTTTCTCAGCCACGACACATAGTTCCGTCTGGGGGGGATCACTCTATGTGTGTGTGTGTGTGTGTGTTCTTCTTTATGTGTGTGTGTGTGTGTGTGTGTTTGTATTTGATGTCCTTACAATGGTTGGTCTCCGGAGCTTGTGTGTGGCCGTCTTGTCACAATCCCAAGGAGTTTGCCAGTCTTCCTCTGCGGTGAAAGGCTCTTTCCTCCCCAACTTCCTGCTCCAATTGTCCGCTGAGAGCTTTGCTCTGCTCCATGCCAGTCCAGTCCCCCCACCCCACCCCGCCACCCCCGCCTCCGCTCGCTCGCATCGGTGTCACGGGGCTATTGACAGGCGGACACCGAAGACACGGACCCTCTTCTCTTCCGACACCGATCTGCTCGGACCTCCTGCGGCACGCTGCTCCTCCCTCGCCCCGAATACCCCACCTCCGCTAAGCCGCGGCGTAGGCTAGCGGCAGACCGGCAAGACGAAACCTAGCAGCTGCAGCTGTGCTGGAGGGTTTTCAGCTTGTTTGGCTGGGCTGCTTTCTCGTGAAACCCACATTTACCCAACATAGCATGCTTGCCTCACCGCAAAAATATAGGACAGGAAATGCAGTTTACCCAGTGTAAACTTGCACAACTTGTTCCCTATATACACAGCTGTGTGTGTGTGTGTGTGTGTGTGTGTGTGTGTCTATATATTTATGTGTGTGAGTGGGTTTACAGAGGACTTGCGTACTCTTCATCTGCAAAATGTAAAGCCTAATCTAAGCACAAGAGTTTTTTCAGCCTCCTCAACTCAGATCTATTGAGAGTTGGCCTCCGTAGGCTTTTATTCCCTTTTGACCCGCCGTGGCAGCCCCGGCATGTTCCCGAGAGCGAAACGGTCTAATTTCCTGTTTGTCTTTTGCTGCATTTGAACCATGAACGCTGATCGATGGGAGACGATCGGCGGAGAAGTGATACTCACGGCAGCAGTCGGCCTCTCCAACGGTAAACTGCCCCGTGACAAAAATAAAACCTTTACCCTACTTTAGAAAAATGTTTTTTTCTCATAATTATAACTGGCTTTTAATCAACAGTTTGCTGTGAACGTCGAAAGGCCTCCTAATTGTCACCGTTCACCACAAAGGCTGCGATTCGAGCCACATCACCGTGAGCAAACGTGCTTCTTAATGTGCAGTTTGAACCCGTTTTCCGGCTCCCCCGCCAGGGAGCAACACCAAACCTGCAGCGAGCGAAGCCACGGCTGCAGGACCCGCCGCAGGAGCGCCGCGGCGGTTCAGCCTGCTCGACATAAAGGCACGAATACGAGTCACGGCGTCCTGCTGCTGGGTTAGGGAGGGCCACGTAGCTCGGGCGAAGTGATGTTTTACTGTACATGTCTGAGAAGGAAATGGAAAAAACACACACAAGCTTTGAAAGAGGGACCGTTTCACGTGTGACTCGAGTGTGCGACTTGAAACTCAGTAAACACAACATTATTATTATTATTGTTATTTTTGTTGTTGTTGAACATCTGCATTTATCTCTCCTTGTGCTTCATTAACAGACTGATTTGGAAACTCTGATGCAACGACACACTTGTGTAGCTTTCTGGGTTTTGCCGTTCTGTCGACGTATAGAGGCCGGTAGTGAAATCCTTCAGCTTTCGTACGTCTGTCTGCCTGCTCTGTCTCGGTTTCTGTCCGTGAGACGATCAGGAGGGAAACAAATAAAAACAAAACAATGAAAGAAACAGAGCATTTCTACGATGGAAGCATTTCACCAGGGAAGGATGGATGGATAAAATCTGCTCAAAAGTGGTCAAGGCATTGGGGGGGGGGGTGCAAGAGAGGAGTATGGGGCAGGAGTAGCTGGGGAGATCTTCGAGATGGGCCCGGCGCTTTGCCGGTTCGCCGCCACACACCCGCTGTACCCGGTCCCCCGTCTCCGGCCGGCCTTCCGGCACGGCGTCACGCACCACCCCACGGAGACACCCAAACTACCGGGAAGCGGATGGAGACCGGCTGTGGCTTTCCAGCGGCTATTGTTACACCTGCTGTGTTAAGCCATGATCTGACCACATGATTTCAGCTCCATTTTGACGCCATACTGTCATCGCCAACAACTTTCCAGCACCGAGCTAGGTGACTAAAGAGGCCTACATGCTGGTTTAATGACGCGACACGTGGTCTTAAGCAGGTCGCAGGTCACTGGAAGGTAAATGGCGAAGAATCAAAATTGGGAGCTCTTTACTTATCTTGGCACGAGCGTTTATTGAAATACTCGTGTTTTATCTGCTGCGAAAGCAACGTATCTCTCTCGCTCTATTGATATTATCTCGCTTTGACACGGTAGCTAAATTGACCAAAAAGCAGCCGTCCGCTAGCTGCTCACCATTCACAGCCCGCACAACGAGCCACCCACCCAGGCAGCGAAACGAAAGTGGGCCAGATCCGGGCCTGTGTCACGGCAACTGGCGCGCTGTCGTGTATTGATTACGTCATTACGTCGCGCTTCGATGCGGAATGTCGATGAAGAAGAAATATGGAGTAAGGTGAAGCGATGTGGAACGTGGCTCTCGGTGTGCGTACGACTTAATTCAGCTCTACTTGGCATCATATGCAAGTTAGAAGTGTAACAGGGGCGACGAGGATACTAAATTCGAATAGTTAAATCTGGAAAGTGAGTTTGGTTCGTCCGCGAGATGGAGAACACCAACGTGCCAAAGTTTGATCGCTACAGCGAGCCTGCTATGCTAGGTCCTCGTTGGAGTAGATGGCTAACGGCTTTGAAGTTGTTCGCAGATGGTAAAGGTCTGATAATGACGGACAATGTCAGCGCAAGTACATCAGGCAGGGACAGATGTGCAGGATGTTTTCTCTACCCTTGATGACACGCGAGGTCCTGAAGATTATGCCAAAGCAGTGGAGGCACTGAGCAACTATTTCCTGCCTCAGGTGAATACCGCGTTCGCGCGCCAGACTTTCTACCAATCGTCACAGAACAATGGCGAGACTGTACAACAGTTCGTAACACATTTGCGCCAGACAGCTAAAGACTGTGGTTTTGGGGCGGATATGTCGAACCAGCTCAGGGATGCGGTGCTGAGTAAATGCACGTCAGAATATGTGCAGAGAAAGCTGCTTGAGGAGGGTTCGGGACTGACTCTAGCGAGAGCGCTAGAGATTCCTGCGCAGTGTGAAAGAGTAGAACAACAGATGGCAGCAATGAGAGTGAGTAACATGGACGCAAAGGCAACCGAGACTGTGAACCAGGTATCCAAAGGGAAATGGGCCAAGAAGAGCCGAAAACGTGAAGGGGAAGGAAAAGGGAAAGAGAAAGTGTGCTATCGTTATGGGCACGGAGACCACTTTGCAGAAGAGGAAACGTGTCCAGCACGCGGGCAAACCTGCAGGAAGTGCGGTGGTAAAGACCACTAAGCGAAAATGTGCAAATCTAAAGGTGGCAAACAGTCAGTGAAATACGTAGACTCAGAAAAGGGAGAGCAACAGGATAAAGATTATGCATTTGTAGTACGTGACAGTAGCAACATTGATAGATTAACATTTAATGTGGGTGGTGTAGACCTAATAATGTTAATTGACTCAGGGGCTACGACCAATATAGTAGATGAAAACACATGGGAAGGACTAAAAAGAGAAAAAATTAAGTGTCAGTCCTCCACTTCAGACAAAAAGCTGTATACATACTCGTCAAAGGAACCACTGCCAGTGAAGGGAGTGTTCACATGTGAGGTGACGATAGGGAAAAGGGAAACCCAAGCAGAGTTCACAGTAGTAGCGGGTCAGGGAATACCACTACTGGGGAGAGAGACAGCTATGGAGCTAGGTGTGCTAAAAGTGGGTGTAGATGTAGCAGCGGTGACTGATATCAGGGCAGAGGTAAAGAGGAAGTACCCAAAGCTCTTCACAGGGGTTGGTAAGCTCACTACCAAACAGATCAGTCTGCACACCGACAACGACGTGGAACCCGTAGCACAACCACTGAGACAAGTACCGTTCCATCTGAGGGAGGCAGTCGACAAGAAGATAGAGGAGCTGCTAAGCATGGACATTATCGAAAAGGTTGAGGGCCCAACACCGTGGGTAAACCCAGTCGTAGTAGTTCCCAAAGCAAAAGATACTGACATCAGACTATGCCCAGATATGAGAATGGCAAACAGGGCTATCATCCGGGGAAGACATCCAATCCCGACAGTAGATGAACTGTTACATGACATGAATGGTTCCGTTGTGTTTAGTAAACTCGATCTAAAATGAGGCTACCATCAAATGGAGCTCACACCAGAGTCAAGAGCCATACCAACATTCGCCGTGCACAGTGGAACGTACCGCTACAGAAGGCTCATATTTGGAGTCTCGCCTGCGAGTGAGCAGAACCAACATGAAGTGGCAACGGCACTGGCTGGCATTGAAGGAGTTGCAAACATATCCGATGACATCATCGTCCACGCACCGGATCGTGAGACACATGACCAGTGACTACACGCCGTACTGGAGAGACTTGAGAGATGCGGCTTGACCTTAAATGGTGAGAAGTGTCAGTTTGAGATGGACAAACTAGTGTTCATGGGCATGTTACTATCAGAGAAGGGGATAGAGCCCACAAGCGAGAGAGTGAGAGCACTGGCCGAGGCACGTGAGCTGGAGAACGGATCAGAGGTCCGCAGTTTCCTGGGTTTGGCTGGGTACAGTAGTAGAGTCATACCCCAGTTCGCCGCCATCTCGGAGCCACTGCGGAGACTGACCAAAAAGGATGTGCCATTTGTCCTTGGCCCAGAGCAGAAACAGGCATTTGAGACACTGAAAGTAAGTTAGCTGAGGCGGGCACACTGGCATACTTTGATAAAGATGCCCCCACAAAAGTGATAGCTGATGCAGGGCCGGTAGGCATAGGAGCAGTTCTGGTACAGGAACAGCAGGGAGTTATGGTGCCTATATGTTATGTGAGCAGGAGCCTGACAGACTGTGAGAGGAGATATTCTCAAACGGAGCGCGAGGCCCTGGCACTGGTTCGGGCATGTGAACACCTGCACCCATACATATACGGCAAGAGGTTCGACCTGATAACGGATCATAAGGCTCCGGAGGTGATCTACAGCCCCAGATCAAAACCGTGCGCCCGGATCGAGCGTTGGGCGCTCCGTCTCCAACCTTATGACTTTCAAGTGATACACATATCTGGAAAGTACAACATTGCTGATCCTCTGTCTCGTCTCCTGCGGGACACCGCAAAGAAGACGACACACGCACATGGAGCTGAAGAATACGTGCGGTTTGTGGCAGTGCAAGCGACGCCCAGGGCGCTGACTACAAAAGAGGTGGAGAGAGCCTCTGCAGAGGATGAAGAACTGAATGAGGTGAGGAAAGCGACAGAGTGGCCGGTTTGAGAAGTGTTCAGCCTATGCGCCTATCGCAAAGGAACTATGCACCATAGGACAGTTAGTGTTAAGAGGAACGAGAATTGTTCTACCGCAGAGCCTACAGAACAGAGCTCTAGCGTTAGCTCATGAAGGACATTTAGGTCTTGTAGGGACAAAACAGCATCTCAGGGGAAAGGTGTGATGGCCAGGGATGTACGGGGCAACAGAGAAATATGTTAAGTCATGTCACGGGTGCCAACTAGTGGCGCGGCCCGACATGCCAGAGCCATTGCGGCCCACAGCTCTCCCTGATGGACCATGGCAGGATATTGCCACGGATTTGTTAGGTCCGTTACCAACAGGACCTTCTATCTTAGTCGTTGTAGACTACTACAGCAGATATTATGAGTACGAGATCATGCGATCCACCACGACAGACAAAGTGATAGACCGTCTAGAGCAGGGGTGTCAAACTCCAGGCCTCGAGGGCCGCAGTGTCTGCAGGTATTTATTGCAACCGTGCACTACACCACCTGATTTAACTAATTAGCTCACCTCCTGGATCAAGGAGCGAAAGGAACTTGTTTAATCAGGTGGTGTAGTGCATGGTTGCAACAAATACCTGCGGACACTGCGGCCCTCAAGGCCTGGAGTTTGACACCCCTGGTCTAGAGAACATATTCAGTCGCCACGGTCTACCTGTCTCTATCAGATGCGACTGTGGACTGGACTGGGAGAAGGAGCTCCGGAGGTACGTCACCATCCACAGATCCATAGACCACTCCACCACGGGCAAGAGCCCAGCCGAACTCTTGTTCAGCAGAAAGCTGCGAGGAAAGCTGCCGGACATCAGTACACCTAGGAGTGAGCTGGAGGCACGGGACACTGATGCAGAGCGAAAGGGGAAGTCCAAAATATACGCCGACGACCGTCTTTTCTCTCTCTGAATGATGTCTTCTCCTTTCTCTCCTCTCGTGTATGTGAATGGTGTGATGTGAGTCTCCCCCGTGTGCATGTGTAGTCTGTCCTCCTGCCAGGTCTACATGGTGACGGTGGTCACGTGGCTCAGGTCCTAGGCTGCTTGGCTTCCTCCTCATAATATCCTTTATATATCTTACAATTCTATTATAATTCTGTTATGCTCTTTCAATGCTGCATTCTGTAAATTGTGTTTTATTCTGTACACACAACATCCATTACACATCTGTCTATCTTGGGAGCGAGAGCCTCCTCTGTTGCGCTCCCTGAGGTTTTCTCCTATTTTTTTCTCCCTGTTAAGGGGTTGGTTTTTTTTTTTTAAGGGAATTGTTTCTTGTCCGATGCGAGGGTCTCAGGACAGGATGTTGTGTTGCTGTAAAGCCCACTGAGGCACATTTGTAATTTCTGATACTGGGCTATACAAATAAAACTGACTTGACTTGAGAAAGCCCCAGCCTTTATACTGCTGTACAGCTGGGGGGCAGGACATGTGTGTGTGTGTGTGTGTGGGGTGGAGGGGTGGGAGGTGGGGGGGGGTTGAGCTGGGACGGACTGAGACTAAAAAACAGCCCTGGACTTTGTCCCAAATAGGCCCACCACAACCAGCACGTATACACACAGCCCCTAGCAGGGGTCATGATACTATCTCACAACACTACACCAGTCAAGGTATCACATTCACAAAAGCAAGTAAAATCCCACTGCCACTGATGACGACTGGAGGCTGTGGTGATTATTGTAAGCTTTCACATAATCTACCAGAAGTATTCGCCTCCTATAGTGTGTTTCTTGAACAGGCCGGAGGCGGGTGTGTTTAACCACGCCCTCACATTTGACAGCGCTTTGCAGTGAGTGCAATGAGACTGCCTCTAAATAAAGACCAGATAACAAACAAAAACAACGTCTCTTATTCTAGCCCGATAAAAAACCGCCGTCTTTTGAGCTGAAACGATCCTCGACCTGGATAAACAAATGATTGAATAGATAAGTTGTGCGCTTGATTGCATCTACCACATTTGCACATTGCTTTGGATACACGCCTCTGCTAAATGCATAAATGTAAACGGCAATCCCCCTCACCCTTTCCCTACTCCCTCCCTCCCCCTCGAAGCATAAAAAAACATCCCCTCCCGCCAGCCCCAAACAGTCCTCGGGTCTACATTGAAAAATAATGTTAACAATAATCCCAACCAAATACAAATAGCTTATAGGGGACACACATAGGATCAAATGGCTATTGTTAAGGTGCAGTAGAATTAATATAAAAATGACAGATAGAGATATGAAAAATAAAGAGATAAACCCAATCACATGCACGGGCTGCTTCTTAAGTTGCATTCGTGTAGGACACGTCAACGTTTAGCACACGTAGACACGACACGGCTCTTTACAGGACGTAATAAACGTGCAAAGAAAGCCATTGTGGGGAAAACAGACTAGCGGTAAGTAAGCAAACAAAAGGACAAGGACTAAAAAAAAGAAGGATGAAATAAATGAATAAACAAACAAATGAAATAAAATAAGAATAGTTAAAAACATACTTGGGGGATTAAAAGTAATGTTCAGGACATTATACTAGTAAGGAGAGTAAGATACCTGTGGAGGCGTGGAGGTGGTTAGGAGAGATGGCAGTCTTGGAAAGTGAGAGGAGGCCTGAGGAGTGCAGAAGAAGCATACTGGTACCCATTTTCAAGAACAAGGGCGATGTGCAGAACTGCTGCAGCTACAGAGGTATGAAGTTGATCAGCCACAGCATGAAGATATGGGGAAGGAGTAATAGAAGCTAGGTTAAGAGGAGGAGAGGTGGTGATCAGCCACAGCATGAAGATATGGGAAGGAGTAATAGAAGCTGGGTTAAGAGGAGGAGAGGTGGTGATCAGCAGCAGCAGTATGGGTTCATGCCAGGAAAGAGCACCACAGATGTGATGTTTGCTTTGAGAATGTTGATGCAGAAGTATAGAGAAGGCCAGAAGGAGGCACATTGTGTCTTTGTGGATTTAGAGAAAGCATACGACAGGGTGCCGAGAGCAGGGGCGCCGTCAGCCTAGCCGAGGCCCGGGACGAGATGATCTCGCGAGGCCCCCCGTGCACTATAAATCATCTCATGTAGGCTACATATCACTTGTCTCAAGGTAGGATCACAGCATTCACAAAGACACCATGTGGGCTATAACTTGCCTAAAGAACAGTAGGCTATTCGCAGATATTTATCATCGTCTCAGTATTCGCGGATGAATCATGTAGGCTATATCGGGGATCCAGGCGACTCGGAGGACGGAGGCAGGAGTAAAATTAAAAAGGCTTTAATAAATCTTGGCAGTTTACATTGGTGAAGAAAGGCGCTGTTTTACAATTCATCAGGTACTCATGTCCTTCTCTAAATGCATATCATTGTAAATGTTTTGTCAATAGGCCTAAAAACCCCTCAGTTCCAATATTTAAACAAATGAAAAGCGCCGCACTTTCCGGGTTGCAAAGTCCTTGATGAGGTCAAAGAAGCATTGTGTTAAACGGTTGTACGGCTCTACTACGCTAACTGGGTGTTAAAATTCAAAACCATGTCTATCAATGAAGTAGCCTAGCTAGCCGTTGCCCGTCGGTAACGTAGCTAGCTAGCTAACAACCAGTGAGCTAACGTTAGCTAAAATTAGCTAACGTTAGCTCTGCTGTTTGCCAGATGTAACGTTAGCCTGCCTCGATAAAACTCACTTTTCTCTTGAGCTTTTTTCAGATACGCGGCCACAGAGCCCCTCAACTCTTTCCCATCATTTTTCCTTTGTTGTTTTCCTTTTCTCTTTTTGCCCCCTGGTGGTTGTTGCCTAGTATTAGCCATTTTGGAAAATGAGCATGAGGCAGTGAGTGGCGATTACGTTGTTGACAGTCGGACCAAACCATGACGTGGGGGGGGGGGACGGGGACGTGAATCTGTTCTGACCTCTATGTCAAGGAAAATAAGCAACAATAGAATAATAAGCTTTTTTGTTACTGAGAAATACTTTGTTAAATCTTCACGGAAATGTATTTTTGACAAAATATTCCAGCAGATTATTTTAAGGTTAGGGGTCAGTTTGATGCCCCCCCCCTGATCTGAGGCCCGGGGATAACTGTCCCCTTTGTCCCCCCCTGTCGGCGCCCCTGGCCGAGAGAGGAGGGGTGGTATTGTACGAGGAAGATGGGAGTGGCAGAGAAGTACGTGACAGAAGGAGAAAGCCGCCTTATTTAATCAAAAACCACAGCCGAGGATGTAGGGCAGCACTCACCAATTTGAAAAAGGACAGGGACAGCGCCTCATTGTCACCCTTTTATTCTGGCCAGCAAAACGTGCTAACCTTTCCGCCAGCTGCGGCCTGTACGGAGTGTGGAGGAGAGATGCTGGGTATACTGGGAGAAAGGTTCATTACTCCGCATCAAGTTAATTGCTCTTATCGCTTCATCCAAATCGCCCGCAGCTGCAGGGTCGATAGTGGGTGTTGACAAACCGTCAAAAAATCGGTCCATTGTAGTGGTGTCGTTAGGGAAATCTGACCTGTAAAGAGTAGAGCAGAAAGATTTAAACGCTGCATTGACATCAGCGGGCTCAGACAGCGGGTCAGCAGAGGAGCCTCTAATTTGAGGAACTGGACACGAAGCGGCGCGAAGCTTCAACCGCTTCGCAAGCAGACGGCCTGCCTCATCATCCACATTCACGATCGCTCCCGCGAGGCTGGAGAAGCACACGTTCTGCTTGCTTAGTTGAGAGCAAATCAGATTCAACTTGCAGGGTCTTGCATCCCTTATCCAGCTTAGGGCTAGGATCCGAGGTGTACTGGCGGTCTACAATAAGGATGGAGTCAGTGAGTCTGCTTTTTTCAGCCATGTGCCGCTTGGTTAGGTTGGCATTGTAAAAATAACGTGACGTCGGAGGAAGGCTTTCAGTGACCCCCATGTCAGAGTGCAAAGTGGAATCAGTTTTGCTGATGGTGTCAAGAGAGGGAGAAACACCACCACAAAAGGCTTCATCTGAAAGGAGAAGAGAAGCGAGTTTTGCAACGAGAGAACAAGGATATGTCGAGAGCCAGAGCGGCATGCTCGCTTATGACTTGCTGGATATTCTGTGGCGGTCACACCAGGAAGGAGACGGCCATCAACAACAAAAAAAAGAAAAAAAAGCAGTCAATATGGGAGTAGGAGCGATGCACTTGAGCGAAAAAGGAGAAGTCTTCCTCACGTGAGTTACAGAATCTCCATGGGTTGGCGCAGCCGTTCTGTAGCACAACATCTGAAAAGGAGCTCGACACCCATGTTGTCTCGGGGGTTGGGACGGTCTGACTGTGGCTCCATGACACAATGTAGGTCACCTCCGAAAACGACGAGACGAGGGTTCAAACGGGGGAAACTCAGTAGTTCAAACAGGCTACTCAGCAGTGTGTCTGCAAAACCCACATCATCCAAATTTGGGGCATACGCAGTCACAGCAAAAAAGTGGCGCCTGCGACAAGGGTTTACGCCGTCTAATCGCCTGTAACAGCGCTTCATATGAGGTGCTCCGTGCAGATTTATACCACGTTCACATTTGTTTTAATGTCATTAGACTCGTGCCTCATATGGATTCGTTCTACTGTTAGTGTCAGTCATTAAGGGCAAAGCTGGTACAGTACGCAGCCCAGAGAACTACGGGCCTATAGCTCTGGCCAGCATACTGTCAAAAGTCCTAGAAGGAATCCTGCTGGATAGAGGGCATGAGCTTATCGCCTCCACCACGGGTAACCAGTTTGGTTTTAAAGCTAGACATGCCACGCCACTGACTTATGTACATATGTCTTAAAGTGAATTATCAACAAATACGGAGGCCAAAACTCATCGCTTCTTGTGTGCTTTATCGATGCTTCTGAAGCCTTTGATCGTGTTAATCACAGAAAGTTGGTTGTTAAATTGAGTCAAGGAGGGGAGCCTAAATACACCGTGAGAGTCCTGGCTTATTGGTCTGCCCACCACACTATGCAAGTGGAATGGGGTAACAGTGTTTCAGCCCCATTTGGGGTCAGCAGTGGTGTCAGACAAGGGGGAATTCTGTCTCCAGTTCTCCACAATTTATATATTGATGATTTGTCCAAGCAGCTAAAAGCCTGTAACACTGGTGCATGATGGGTAATACCTTGGTGAACCATATTATGTATGCAGATGACCTTGTCCTCCTTAGTCCCTGTAGCACTGGTCTCCAGCACCTCCTTGATATATGTTGTGTGTCTGCTGTGCAGCATCATATCAGATACAACGCGTGTTGTCATGACCTGCAGAACCAAAGAGGCCAATCATCTAACATGTCCTGGTTTTAAATTGACTCATAATAATCTTGTGGTGTGTCATAAGGTGAAATATCTTGGGCACTATATTACTGAACAAATGACGGACGAGGATGATATTTATAGACAGTGCCGCATGATGTATGCACAAGCAAACACCCTGTCACACAAGTTTGGCATGTGTTCAGTTAGTGTGAAGATGCCTCTGTTCAGAGCATATTGTACAACACTCTATACTGCCCCCTGTGGTCAAACTATATATTGTACACCACTTTATACTGCCCCCTGTGGTCAAACTACATATTGTACACCACTTTATACTGCCCCCTGTGGTCAAACTACATATTGTACACCACTTTATACTGCCCCCTGTGGTCAAACTACATATTGTACACCACTTTATACTGCACACCTGTGGTCAAACTACATATTGTACACCACTTTATACTGCCCCCTGTGGTCAAACTACATATTGTACACCACTTTATACTGCACACCTGTGGTCAAACTACATATTGTACACCACTTTATACTGCACACCTGTGGTCAAACTACATATTGTACACCACTTTATACTGCACACCTGTGGTCAAACTATAAAAAAGCAAGCTTACAGAGGCTTCGAGTGGCTTATAATGATGCAGTGAGAATACCAGTAAAAAGACCTAGATGGTGTAGTGCAAGTGAATGTCTGTGGCTGCAGGAGTCAGTACCTTTCACACTCTTCTAAGAAAGCTCATGTATACATTTATTTGCCGGCTCAGTGACTCTGATAATGTAATCATCAAGAGTTTAGCTAATATAAGACTCAGAGCCACACGCTACCAGTCCCGGCAGTGGGCCCACCGCTACAGCTGCCTTCTTATAAGACACCGACTTGTTCCATTTATCTTATTTATTGTGTTCACTCTGTGTCTTGTGTGGGGTTTGTCTTTACCCATTTGTCTTTGTCTGTTATGGACCCTGAGTCTGCAATAAAGTTTTGAATTGAATCTGAATAACTCAAATAACACTATCCATCCATCCATTATCCAAACCGCTCATCCTGCTCGCAGGGTCGCTGGAGCCTATCCCAGCAGTCATTGGGCGGCAGGCGGGGAGACACCCTGGACAGACTGCCAGGCCATCACACAGGGCCCCCCCCACACACAGTCGTACCTAGGGACAATTTAGTATGGCCGAGTCACCTGACCTACATGTCTTTGGACTGTGGGAGGAAACCCACACAGACACGGGGAGAACATGCAAACTCCACACAGAGGACGACCCGGGACGACCCCCCCCCCCAAGGTTGGACTACCCCGGGGCTCGAACCCAGGACCTTCTTGCTGTGAGGCGACCGCGCTAACCACTGCGCCACCATGCCGCCCCAAATGACAGTATCGTTTCACAAAAAGGATTACTGGGCCTCGTGTCTTCATTAATTCTAGTAAACCAGATCTAGTGTGGCTAGAGACACGGCGCGGCCTCATGTGGGTGACGTAGGCTAATCGTGCAGACCAGCTGATAGAATCTAACTACAGCCAGAGGGGGGCAGCACAACCTCAATACATGTAATTGTGTCCCTGCCTGGCTACTTACCAGTACAACTTGGCCATATGAAAATCTCTCTGCTGTCCGTCCCTCTGCCTCTGCTGCCCGTCTCTGTCCCTCTGCTGTCCCTCTGCTGTCCGTCCCTCTGCCTCTGCCGTCCCTCTGCCTCTGCTGTCCGTCCCTCTGCCTCTGCTGTCCGTCCCTGTCCCTCTGCTGTCCGTCCCTCTGCCTCTGCTGTCCTTCTGCCTCTGCTGTCCGTCTCTGTCCCTCTGCTGTCCGTCCCTCTGCCTCTGCTGTCCGTCTCTGTCCCTCTGCTGTCCATCCCTCTGCCTCTGCTGTCCGTCCCTCTGCCTCTGCTGTCCGTCCTTCTGCCTCTGCTGTCCGTCCTTCTGCCTCTGCTGTCCGTCCCTCTGCCTCTGCTGTCCGTCCCTCTGCCTCTGCTGTCCGTCCCTCTGCCTCTGCTGTCCGTCCTTCTGCCTCTGCTGTCCGTCTCTGTCCCTCTGCTGTCCGTCCCTCTGCCTCTGCTGTCCGTCTCTGTCCCTCTGCTGTCCATCCCTCTGCCTCTGCTGTCCGTCCCTCTGCCTCTGCTGTCCGTCCCTCTGCCTCTGCTGTCCGTCCTTCTGCCTCTGCTGTCCGTCTGTCCCTCTGCTGTCTGTCCCTCTGCCTCTGCTGTCCGTGCCTCTGCCTCTGCTGTCCGTCCCTCTGCCTCTGCTGTCCGTCCCTCTGTCTCTGCTGTCCGTCTCTGTCCCTGTCCCTCTGCTGTCCGTCCCTCTGCCTCTGCTGTCCGTCCCTCTGCCTCTGCCTCTGCTGTCCCTCTCCCTCTGCTGTCCGTCCCTCTCCCTCTGCTGTCCGTCCCTCTGCCTCTGCTGTCGGTCCCTCTGCCTCTGCTGTCCGTCCCTCTCCCTCTGCTGTCCGTCCCTCTGCCTCTGCTGTCCCTCTGCCTCTGCTGTCCGTCCCTCTGCCTCTGCCTCTGCTGTCCCTCTCCCTCTGCTGTCTGTCCCTCTGCCTCTGCTGTCCGTCCCTCTGCCTCTGCTGTCCGTCCCTCTGCCTCTGCTGTCCCTCTCCCTCTGCTGTCCGTCCCTCTCCCTCTGCTGTCCGTCCCTCTGCCTCTGCTGTCTGTCCCTGTCCCTCTGCTGTCCCTCATCGTGATGAGCAGCTTGCAGATGCTGCTCAGGCTCAGCTGCCATGTGTCCTCAACACTCGTTTGACGGTTCGGTGACTGCGGTACTGCTGCTGGTGGTGGCGCTGCAGCCAAACAGCTCCGTAAGCTTTGTAAACTTCGAAGCGTCCATCTTCAGTGACTTCGCTCTTTTCTTTCTTTCAACTTTTCACACCCACCTTTCTTCTTTCGTTTCCTGCTGGCCGTAACCAACAAACCACTCTTCTTCGTCAGTTGTCTGGGTTTTTTTAATGCTTAGCAAATAAATGCATTAGCGCCCTCTGCTGTCGACTGTCAGCGTCACTCTATCTGACGCAACTGGTCGATGACCCACCGTTCTGGAAACCGCTCTGGACTTTTCCAGAACGGCCAGATGGCCAGTGCGGCCCTGGGTGTGAGAGAGACAGGGTGAGGGTGAGGGCGAGGGTGGGTGGTGTGGGTGAGGGTATGGGTGTATGGTGAGGGTATGGGCATGGGTGTGGGTGAGAGTATGGGTGTGGATGAGGGTGTGGGTGAGGGTATGGGTGTGGGTGAGGGTGTATGGTGTGGGTGTGGGTGTATGTTTTGGGTGAGGGTATGGGCGAGGGTGTGGGTGAGGGTGTATGGTGTGGATGAGGGTATGGGCGAGGGTGTATGGTGTGGATGAGGGTGAGGGTGAGGGTGTGGGTGAGGGTGTATGGTGTGGATGAGGGTGAGGGTGAGGGTGTGGGTGTGGGTACGGGCGTGGGTGAGGGTATGGGTGAGGGTGTATGGTGTGGATGAGGGTGAGGGTGTATGGTATGGGTGTGGGTATAGGTGAGGGTATAGGTGAGGGTGTATGGTGTGGATGAGGGTGAGGGTGAGGGTGTGGGTGTATGGTGTGGGTGAGGATATGGGCGTGGGTGAGGGTGTGGGTGTGGGTGAGGGTGTATGGTATGGGTGTGGGTGAGGGTATGGGTGTATGGTGTGGGTGTGGGTGAGGGTATGGGCGTGGGTGAGGGTATGGGTGAGGGTGTATGGTGTGGATGAGGATGAGGGTGAGGGTGTGGGTGTGGGTGGGATCATATTTGCTACATGCAACACTCCAAGTGACTTCAAGTCAACACACTTTCTTGCCATGAAACACAATTTTAATATTATGACATAATATCATCATACTATTGTTACAGGACTTTATTCTTATTATTCTTGTTTTGTTGTAACGTTTGTTATTCATGGTGGTTTGGCAACATTTGCTATGTGTTGCTCGGCATAAACAACCCACAGTTACTACCGGGTCGAATTTGACCCCTAAAACCACAGATGTAACTTTTTTATAGGCATTTAAAAAAAAGAAAAATGACCAAAATGTGTTTTATTATATTCAGTAGGCCATTGTTGAAGATGTAACGAAGCCTTGTTTTGATTAATGAATAAATAAATAAATAAATAAATAAATAAAGGTATGTTGCACACATCTAAACTTGAAAACGAACACAATAGGAGGGTGAGTGAAGTTCCACAAAGTGAAATTATGAAGTTATGAAGTTATGAAACGGCATCAGTTTCAAATCCCTGAAATATTTCCGGTGCTACTGACTGCATTAAAGATGATTCTGCAGTCACAAGTTTGGACGCTTTGCTTTTCACCCTGGTTTTTTAATAACCGCCAAAATCTGGTTGGACAGTTTAGCCACCAAGACCCGGAAGAGCAAGCGAGGACGCATTGGGCTGAACTGCATGACAGTGACCGGGCTGAACTGCATGACAGTGCATCGGGCTGAACTGCATGACAGTGACCGGGCTGAACTGCATGACAGTGCACCAGGCTGAACTGCATGACAGTGACCGGGCTGAACTGCATGACAGTGACCGGGCTGAACTGCATGACAGTGACCGGGCTGAACTGCATGACAGTGCATCGGGCTGAACTGCATGACAGTGACCGGGCTGAACTGCATGACAGTGATGGGGCTGAATTGCATGACAGTGCACCAGGCTGAACTGCATGACAGTGCACCAGGCTGAACTGCATGACAGTGACCGGGCTGAACTGCATGACAGTGACCGGGCTGAACTGCATGACAGTGCACCGGGCTGAACTGAATGACAGTGCACCAGGCTGAACTGCATGACAGTGCACCAGGCTGAACTGCATGACAGTGACCGGGCTGAACTGCATGACAGTGACCAGGCTGAACTGCATGGCAGTGACCGGCTGAACTGCATGACAGTGACCGGGCTGAACTGCATGACAGTGACTGGCTGAACTGCATGACAGTGACCGGGCTGAACTGCATGACAGTGACCGGCTGAACTGCATGACAGTGACCAGGCTGAACTGCATGACAGTGACCGGCTGAACTGCATGACAGTGACCGGGCTGAACTGCATGACAGTGACTGGCTGAACTGCATGACAGTGACCGGGCTGAACTGCATGACAGTGACCGGCTGAACTGCATGACAGTGACCGGCTGAACTGCATGACAGTGATGGGGCTGAACTGCATGACAGTGACGGGGGCTGAACTGCATGACCGTGACCGAGCTGAACTGCATGACAGTGCACCGGGCTGAACTGCATGAAAGTGACCGGCTGAACTGCATGAAAGTGACCGGCTGAATTGCATGACAGTGACAGGCTGAACTGCATGACAGTGACCGGGCTGAACTGCATGACAGTGACCGGCTGAACTGCATGACAGTGACCGGCTGAATTGCATGACAGTGACCGGACTGAACTGCATGACAGTGCACCAGGCTGAACTGCATGACAGTGACCGGGTCGTCACTTCCAGTCAGCCTTTGATTTTCCTAATGAAAACTACAACATCTCGTCTGTGACCACACTGACACGTCACCCAGACACATGCAAAAATAAGCAAAATTACCATTCCCTTGCAACTAGAGCCATAGTGTGGTAAGATCCCAGGCCATTATGTAGTGTAGCAGTCCCACCACAACCACAGAGAAGCCTGACATGACTGGGACCGGCTGGAAAACGACCAAGTTTACCTAATGTCATATTATTGATTTGAATTTGGCGGCACGGTGGCGCAGTGGTTAGCGTGGTCGCCTCACAGCAAGAAGGTCCTGGGTTTCCTCCCACAGTCCAAAGACATGTAGGTCAGGTGAATCTGCCATACTAAACTGTCCCTAGGTGTGTGTGTGTGTGTGTGTGTGTGTGTGTGTGTGTGTGTGTGTGTGTGTGTGTGTGTGTGTGTGTGTGTGTGTGTGTGTGTGTGTGTGTGTGCCCTATGCCTGTCCAGGGTGTCTCCCCACCTGCCGCCCAGTGACTGCTGGGATAGGCTCCAGCATCCCCACGACCCTGAGGGCAGGATAACTTTGGATAATGGATGGATGGATGGATGGATGATATGAATTTCCTCTTCATCCAACGCTTATTCATTTATTTTTACCCTGGATGCAGATTCTTGAAAAATTAGTATGCAGATGGATAGATAGGTAGATAGATAGATAGGTAGATAGATAGATAGATAGATAGATAGATAGATAGATAGATAGATAGATAGATAGATAGATAGATAGATAGATAGGTAGATAGATAGATAGATAGATAGGTAGATAGATAGATAATTAGATAGATAGATAGGTAGATAGATAGATAGATAGATAGATAGATATGCACATACTTAATTTTATTGCTTAAAAGTTTTAAACCGGCATCAAAAGGCTCATCACTGCTGTTTTCCTGCCTCGACTTTGCAGCCGTCATGGAAGATGGGCATAATAAATCCACTAGGGGGCACCACAAGACAACATTTAAGCAGCAAAAGCAACAGGTACCACTGTCAGTAGAAATTGTCTTCCCTTATTCAGACAGCGATGTGCAGTCAGGGGAGGCAGTGCCTCACCCAGGCCAGGCTAATAAGAAAAAATGAAATATCATGATAGTTACCCCAAAAAAAATATTTATTTTTAACTTTAATTTGTTAAGATTGTTGTTATATAATAATTTCAAAAATCATGTAAAACTTGTTGTTTTATCAATAAAAGGCATGGCCTATTCAGGATGGCTTGCTCCCAAGCTAGCATGCGTGGATGCAGGCTGCCGAGGCCGAGTCTCTGGCACAAATACGTATAGTCACCGCCTACCGGCCATGCACCTCACTGCACGCTACTGAATTCAGAACCCGTTTAAATATGCCATCCATTAACCAATTTCCCCTCGGGGATGAATAAAGTCTTCTGATTCTGATCATCCGAACCGCTTCTCCCGCTCTCAGGGTCGCGGGGAGGCTGCATAGAGCCTATCCCAGCAGTCACTGGGCGGCAGGCGGGGAGACACCCTGGGCAGGCCGCTAGGCCATCACACTCACACACACACACCTAGGGACAATTCAGTATGACCGGTTCACCTGACCTACATGTCTTTGGACTGTGGGAGGAAACCGGACCCCCAAGGAAACACACACAGACATGGGGAGAACATGCAAACTCCACACAGAGGACGACCCCCGAGGTTGGACTACCCCGGGGCTCGAACCCAGGACCTTCCTGCTGTGAGGCGACCGCGGTACCACTGAGCCACCGCGCCGCTTAAATATTTCATCATCAAATAAAATTAAGAGTGAACTCCCAACCACATGTGCACATGGGGAGCGGGACCGGTGTCTAGAACTGGCCCAGGTCGTCTCTCTAGATGGAAGCATCCTCACTCTCTGCCGGGTGTGTGCGGATACTGCCTCCAGTTCTCAGCATGCTGTCCAGCTTCTCTTTGAATTCCCTGCACAGATAGATGTAGAGCAGCGGGTCCAGGCAGGTATTCGTGGTCGAGAGCCAGCGGGTGAAGTCGTGGGCCATCCCCATCCAGACCGGGACGCAGGCAGGCTTATCGTGCACTCTGTGGAACGCGAAGGGGATGCGCACCATGTGGAAAGGCAGGAAACACACAAAGAACACAAGCAGGACCAAGAACACCCTTAGTTTGGTTTTCCGTTTCCCCTGGCTGTTGTTGCTCCCGGAGCGTCGGAAAGACCGGAGGACCTTGCTGGTGATGCAGAGGTAGCAAACCACCGTCAGGACGCCGACGGAACAGAACAGCACATTCATAAACAGCACCACACCTGCATGAAGACTCAAACCGGCTGGACTTTTCATCGACATGCAGAGACTTTTAGTGACATTTCCAGGATGCCGGTTAGTTAGGACGACGGTTGGGATACCGGTGCCTCCAAAAATCACCCCCCAAACCACGGCGGACATCACATGGCTAAAGGCCAGGCTTTGGCCCCACAACCTGCCACAAGGCCGGACGACTTTGAAGAAGCGGTCGAGGCTGATGAGACCCATCAGGCAGATGCTGGTGTACAGGCAGCAGTAGAACACGACATGGGTGTAGCGGCACATCACCACTTTTAACGGGCCCACCGATCCCGGGAGGGTGTTGGCCGCGATTAACGGGATGGCCAAGGTCATGAGGAGGTCGGCCGCCACCAGGTTTTTCAGGTACACGATGAAGGTGGAGGTGGAGCGCAGGTGCAGCGAGATCCAGGCGGCTACTCCGTTGAGCAGCAACGACAAGGGAAAGATGAGGAAGAACAGGCAAGCGACGGCCACGTCAAAGGTGTCGGTGTTGAAGGGGGCGCATGCCGAGGAGGCGTTCACAGAGGCCATTCCAGATTCTGGAATAAACACAGCAGTGTCGGGGTGGGGGTGGGGGTGGGGGTGGATAAGGAAAAGTAAGATAAGCATCATCCATAGTTTGAATTAGTCAACAAATTCTGCTGGGAAATAAAGACCAACACCAGTGTTTCTGACTCCCCCACAGAACCTGACCCTCTTTTGTGAACTGGTTAGGGGGGTTAGGGTTACCCCTGACCCCCTAACCCTAACAAGGTCACGCGAAGGGCGGGGGGGGGTCAGATTATCCATCCATTATATAAACCGCTTACCCTGCTCTCAGGGCCGCGGGGATGCTGGAGCCTATCCCAGCGGTCATTGGGCGGCAGGCGGGGAGACACCCTGGACAGGCCACCAGGCCACCACAGGGCCCACATACACCCACATACCTAGGGACAATTTAGCACGGCCGAGTCACCTGACCAACATGTCTTTGGACTGTGGGAGGAAACCCGTGCGGACACGGGGAGAACATGCAAACTCCACACAGAGGACGACCCGGGACGACCCCCGAGGTCGGCCTACTGATGTTTCCTGCTCACCCCGTTGAACCTCATTTGCATTACTGGCAAGTTAGACACTTGTTTTCGTCATTTGAATGAGTTGTTCACCACAGGATCTGAATATATCCGGTGTGCTGAAACCGACACCTCCAGTGTCACCACTGAATTACACAAGTGGCGGTTTTTGCGTTGAACTTCCCAGCGTAGCCCATCCAGAAGGGGTTCCCTGTTTAACCTCATGGAGGAACACATGGGGCAGGCTGCACAAAAATGGACTGAGCTTACAATTCTGTTTATCCTCTTTAATAATTATAAGCCCATTATAATTGTGTCATCCTCTTTCAGTGTTGTATTGTGTAAATTGTGTGGACACAACGTTGCTGCACGTTGTGCGTCTTGGGGGGAAGAGATCCTCCTCTGCTGCTCTCCCTGAGCTTTCTCCCTATGTTGTAGGGAGTTGTTCCTTATCCCATGTGAGGGTCTCAGGACAGGATGTTGTGTTGCTGTAAAGCCCCCCTGAGGCAAACGTGTAATTTGTGGTAGTGGGCTACACAAATAAAACTGACTTGACTTTGAAATTCAGACTGATGTTGTCAGTCTAATAGCCTATAATATATAAATATAATATATAATAGTCTAATTCTATAGTACATAGCCTGCCTTGCTATAGTTGACCACTAACTACAGCAAGGCAGGATCAGTAAAAACAGCAACAGTAAAAAAAAACAACAAAAAAACCTTTTCCATTTCTATTTCTACTCTACCTTTTGCACCAAGAGAATAGCTTTTGTTCAGTACATTAAAATCCGCTAGTTTTATGATGATGATGATGATACGTGACGTTTGCACTGCTCCTCTAATAGTGTTGGCTGGATTCTGTGAGCAGTCAGTGATGACTTTTCATCCAGCGCAGCGTCACGTGTCCGAGTTCATCCGAGTTGGGAGGGAACCGGACACTCCCGCTTTAGTCTCAGCCACCGGCTGCACCATCTACAAGCTACTAACACCCCTGAAAACAGAACCGGTTCATCCACTCTCGTTTTACCCTCATTTTTGCGGTCTTCGCCTTGACGTCTGACGAGGCCGTGGCGACGTAGTAATCGGGTTTGAATCCCAACGTGATCCCAGTGAGAAGATTCCCAAAATAACCCCCCAGCAAGACAGAGCTAGTCTCCAGCAAACAGGAAAAAAGACATATTTAGACACTCACCAGGACTGGCTTCCTTCCACGCTGTGCCTGCTGACAGACCGACACCCCCCTTTTGATAAAAAGGTGAAAATGTGTGGTCAGGACACTCGCCCCGACACATGCAAATCCACTGACAACATCCATCCGCCGGTATGGAAAACTTACAACAAACATGTAAATCACATCTTGTGGGGTTTCTAGCGTGTCCATGCTGTGAGATTGTTGCTTTTCCTGCATCAGCAGTTGGAGAGACACAATAAAAGATTACACAAGACATTTTTATTCAAGCGGATTAATGCAGGGCGACACACGATACAGGATATTGTTTGCATATATTACATAGTACTTCAAATAGTACTAGGACATCCGTTCACCGCAGTACACTCCAGTCCGTACGGTGTATTCAGTCGTAAAAACTGACCCTACTGTCATCTACAGGCCAAAATGTAAATATATATATATATATATATATATATATATATATATATATATATTTTGCATTAACACATAATGAACATTGTTTAATCAAACCCGTCATCACTGCAGCTGAACTACTGACTGCTGCTTATAATAATGTCGACGTTCGGACATGTATTTGTGATACTCAGATAAGCGATCAGGACTTCCTGCCTTCCGAAAGCTTCCACTCCATGGCTAACTCATCTTAAGTTTCAAGAAAAGGCTAAAGTGCATTAGGATCTATCTCAGTTGCAGAGTACATTTTCACATTTGAAACGACAAAGACCTGCATCTGGAATCCTGGAGGGTGCAAAGCCATTAAAACGGTCGGCGAGTATGTCAACGGTTACTGACGCGAGTCTAACACAAGATTATTTTCTTCATCAGTCCAGATTTGAGTATTTACCACATCGACAGAAATTGTTCCAGAAATGTGGGGTTTTCCCTTGTTGCCCGAGTTTCAAGGTGTGGACTGAGACCCCAGTGAGCACATTTTATACAGTTTCTTCCTGAAAGCTCGACACAGGAAGAAATAGATGAGTGGATCCAGACACACGTTGGTGGCGGAAAGCCACAAGGTTAATTTCTTGGCCTTGTACAATGTCGACATTTTGCAGTTCTCCATTCTAACTTGAACTTGAGTGTAGGGGACACGTATGGCATGGTAGGGGGCGTAGCACAACAAGAAAACCGCCAGGATTACAAATACCCGAGCTTTTGTTTTCTGGCACACCTTACTGCTGTTGCTCCCAGAGGTCCTATATGACCTCCAAACCCTCCAGGCTATGCAGGTGTAACAGAAGCAGGTAACAGCACAGACAACCCAGAAGAGAATCATGCTGCCCAGGACCACCCCTTTGTGCAGTCTCAGCCCCGCTTCGCTTTTCATTTTCATGCAATAGTCTTTCCTGACACCCTTGTGTTCTTGATCAGTGAGTATTATTGTGGGTACAACGACTAAACAAAGATAAATCATCCAAATGGATGCCGACACAGCTTTCCCAAACAGCGGGTTCTGACACAAAAACCTGCCGTTGGGTCTGACTACCTTGAAAAAGCGGTCCAGACTGATGAAGCCAAGCAGCATAACGCTCATGTACATGCTGAAGTAGAAAATCACAGCAGAATATTTACAAGACACCACCTCTAAGATGACGGGAGCACTTGGCAAACCACTCGTGGCTTCCAGAGGCAGGGTCAAGGTCATGAGCAAATCAGCAGCCACCAAGTTCTTCAGGTAAACCACGAAGGTGGTCTTGCAACGCAGGCGTAAAGAGACCCAGGCTGCTACTCCGTTGAGGATGAGGCCAGGGATGAAGAGGAGGAAGAAAAGGATGGACACAATCATGTCCACGGAGTCTTTCTTAAATTCACTGTCACAAACCAGAGGAGGCGCCATCATGGTAGGCAGCTGAGACGACTCTGCAAGAGACATTTATTACAAAAGTAAAGTTCTTATTTCCTCTGTCCACTGAAAATAAATCACATTTCATTGTTATACGGCACAGCAGAGACTCTACTTCCTGAGGATCCTCAGAAAGAACCACCTTACCACTTCACTGCTTGTGTCCTTGTACCGCTGCTCCATAGAGAGCATACTGACCGACCGCATTTGTGTCTGGTTTGCCAGCTGCACAATAGCAAAGAGGAAAGTGCTCCAGAGGGTCATCCCCACTGCCCAGAAGATTATCGGATGCCCACTCCCCTCCCTGGAAGACCTATACAGTTCCCGCTGCCTCAAAAAAGCCCATGGCATCCTCAAGGACCCATCCCACCCAGGACACCATCTGTTTGAACTGCTGCCCTCGGGCAGATGTTACAGGACGATAAGAGCTCGGAGAAATAGACTAAAGAACAGCTTCTATCCCCGAGCCATAACCGCACTAAATGCTGCGAAGTCTTGATTCCTGACTTTTTGTATAATATGTTGGTGTCCAGTAGAATGTAGAAATGAACGTGTTTGTGTTTTATGTTTTTTATTCTTTTTATATTGATCTTTGCACTGATAAGAACTGCACTTTCAAATTTCGTTGTACTTGTACAATGACAAATAAAGTTTTATTCTATTCTATTCTACATATCACACAACTGAGAAATGACGGCGGCAGACAAATAAATAAATAAACTCACCCATACTGTTGTTGCTTTTCAACGTGGAGGACATCATCAGAGGCTGACGGTCTTTGGAGGTATGCAGATGCAGCACTCTGTCTTATTCGCTCGACAAGACATCTTCAAATAGGCATTTCCTGTTTTCTAATAAATATAAGATAGTTATCCGGAGAGCACTGCTTCAGAACAACATTCAGTCCTTATCTGTGTCACTGTTTCCTGTTATGCGCGAGCAGCTTCCATGTTAAGTTGTACCTGAATATGTAAAACAAAAACGAAAAAACATATCCCAAAGAATGACATTTTTGACAGAACAAATAAAAAAGAAATAACGAGTGTATCTGACCTGATGTTCGATATGAGTTCATGTTACAGCCAGGTTTGGCCTCTCTTGACGTTTTCTCTAGTAGTGGGCGGCACGGTGGGCCACTGGTTAGCACTGTTGCCTCACAGCAAGAGGGCCCGAGGTTCGAACCCCAGGCCGTCCCAGGTCCTTTCTGTATGGAGTTTGCATGATCTCCCCATGTCTGCGTGAGTTTCTTCCGGGTGTCTGGTTTCCTTCCACCATCAAAAAGACATGCATGTTAGGGTTGATACTCCTGCCCGTGCCCCTGAGCAAGGCAGCAGGAAGAAGAACTGGAGTTGTTCCCTGGATGCTGCAGCTGCCCACTGCTCCTAGCTACACAGCTAGGATGTCTGTGAATGTTCTCCTTCATCCAGGTCATGGTTATCCAAAGGAGTTGAATCAAGTGCAACTGGACTTGGTATATATCCGTGAAGACGTTTCGCCTCTCATCCAAGAGGCTTCCTCAGTTCGTGCCTTTCTGACTAGACCAAGCTAGTCTGACTGGCTGGTGATGAGACTCAGATTTATCCTCTTGGAGTTGTTGTCAGAGCTATTGATGTCCATGGCTCTTTTGTGCACCAATGTTTGGCCCCGCCTGACACCATCGGAGCTATTGATTTACATTTGTTTAGCAGCGACGGTCGTTGGGGGTGTTAGTTAGCTGTGTTGGGCCATCCGTTTGTGTAGTGGTTGTTCGGTTTCTCCTATGTATAGGTCAGTGCAATCCTCATTGCATTGTGCAGCATACACCAGATTGCTTTTTTGGTTGTGTGGTACACGGTCTTTGGGATGAACCAGTCTTTGTCGGAGTGTGTCGCTGGGTTTGAAGTATACCGAGATGCGGTGTTTGTTGAAAATTCTCCTGAGTTTCTCGGAGACCCCAGAAACATACGGGATGACTGTGCTCTTCCTTCTGTTCCTTTTCTCCTCCTCGCTCACATGGTTGGTCTTTTTGGAACGTGTTGCAGACCAACCAGGTAGCGCCACTAGCGCCTCCTCTGGTCGGTCGGGGCGCCTCCTGGATCGGCAGAGAAGGGGTGGAGCAGCGGGATAATTGGCCACATACAATTGGGGAGAAAAAGGGAGAAAAATTGAAGGGGGGGTAGCAAGCAGTTGAAAGGGGGCATATTGCCACCTACCGTACGGGGGTCGGGTCGGACATACGTCGGTCAAGATTCTCCCCCGGTTCTTGTATACTGGGACAACAATAGTCCAATTACGTGGCCTAATCGAGCTATAACTGTACCTCGACTTCACGGTGCGTGTAAACGCAGTCACTGTCAGGTGAAAAGAAGCGACGGGAGACACCACATGTATGGGAGGAGGCATGTGGTAGTCCACAGCCCTCCCCGGATCGGCAGAGGGGGTGGAGCAGCGACCGGGACGGCTCGGAAGAGTGGGGTAATTGGCCAAGTACAATTGGGGAGAAAAAGGGGGGAAATCCCTAAAAAAAGGCGACCTATCGAAAACACTGTTTCCCCAGTTACTGCTGATGACGCATTAATAAATCAGTAGAGGAGCGTGCATTTCAGACCTAGGCCTTCGGTGAGGCATCACCTCCTCATAATTACCCAAAGACAGCCGTCATATCGCCATGCTACAATGTTTCAGTCGCAAAAGTGTTTATCATCACAATCATCGTTATTTGACACTTTTCACCTTCACAACAGCGCCATCGTGTGGCGACAAGGTGTAACATACAGCCTTACTGGAAGTAGTCCCGCTGGGCATATAAATATGCTATCAAGAACCTCAACAAACACGTCCCAGCCGGGCCGCTGGGCATTAAAACAATCAAACATTAAGCAAATTAACTAAACTAACTACAAAAAATACATTTGACTCACCAGTGTTGTCGATTTGAAGACAAAATCCATTCTCTTTTCTTTCTGGATGAAACGGTCCATCACAGCCTGTGTGGTTCCATGAGCCCTTCTCTGACCAGAACAGCAAGCAGGCCCAGCAGCACTTCTCCGCCTTGCTCGGATCCAGGGAGCCACGGGTACCTTTCGGAGGTGCCTGCCTGGAAACGCCGCACATACGCCTTCCCCGGTTGGGTCAGAACCGCTAACTGTGGGGTTGGTCCGCCCAACTCCACAATCCTTTGCTTTCCCCCAAACGATGGTCTTGAAAATGGTGTGACTAATAAATCTGCCACCACATCATTCACGACTTCTCCTTGAGACATTACTCTCATCCGCGGCTAGCTAGCTTAGCTAGCTAAGTCAAAAACACAAATGATACCTAACGTTAGCCACCACCTACCGCGACCTAGGCGCTGCTGCTGATTGGCTGAACAATCGGTCAATTGGCTGTATGCAGCTGATGATTGGATGAACAACCGGTCACGTGGCTGTATGCAGCGAAGGTCCTATGATGCTGTGTAAGTATGAAAGAATACGCCCATCCGCTACACATCAAAATCTGATTGGTTGAGTAATCTGTCAATCCAGTAATAACGCCTAACTTTAGATAGCGGAGACCTTCACTCGAAATGCTGAAGGCCCTGGCAGGAGGAGTCATCTCACACGGTTACAACAGAGAGAAAAAGCTGATTGGATGATTTTTTATTTTTTGGCCTAGAGACTGCAAGCATGTCTGTGAATGTTCGCATTCATCCAGGTCATGGTTATCCAAAGGAGTTGAATCAAGTGCAACTGGACTTGGTAGTTGCACTTGATTCAACTCCTATGGGTAGACTGCAAGCAGAGCCTCCCGAATTCGTATGTGTAGTCGAAATCGAAATGTAATGCGATATTAACAAATTGATTAGAAGATTGGGTAACACTTTAGTATGGGGAACATAAAAAAACTTAATTACTAGTGAATTAGTAATGATCAAGATGTCACTTTAGTATGGGGAACATATTCTAAGTAACAAAAACTTAGAGTAATTTAACACTATGAACACTTGTAGTTTTGTGTGTTGTTATGTAAGACCAGACCATATTCATTAAGTGTTAGTAAGGGAGAATAACTCTTCTTGTGGTACTACCACCTTATAAAGGCCATACTAAGCAAAGCATATTGAGATGGTACTACTAATAAGCAATACTTCTGAGGTTATAGAGGGAAAACTCATAGTTAATGGCTTACTGGTTGTACAATAAGGCCATGCAGAATAAGGCATTAATGAGTACGTAATAATGACCAATTAAGAGCCAATATGTTGCTAATTTGCATGCTAATAAGCACCTAATTAATGGTGACTCCGTTCCCCATACTAAAGTGTTACCTAATATTGTATTATATTTATGAAAGTGTTTTCCTTTTTCTGTGGAGTCTTGGGCCTTCACCGAAGGCCTAGAAGGCCCCGACGGTTCGCCGCAGATAAAGCGAGACAGGCTCGTGGGCATGACGGTACTGTCTCACTTCCCAGGCTCTGAATAAGAAGCAAAGCATGTAACACGCCATCTCCCCCGGTGTCCAGACCTGAACGTTCTTTCGTGTCGTTCTCCGTGTTGGTTTTCTGAGTTTGTCCGGAAAAATAAGTTAATAGAAAAGCATCATCAGTATCACATTGGTGTTTTTTCTCTTTTCGTGTTTAACTCGTTCCCTTTTCAACCTGTTATTCCCTGAGAATGAGCACCCTTTTTTTCCCCACCTTTCACCTTCTTGATGAAGCATCTTTTTCTTTTTTACCCTGTCCTTCTGTGACTTTTTACCCTGTCCACTCAGTATCATATAGGTCACAAAGGCCGTGGCGTATGTAATGTGTATGCTGAATTATGTTGGGCGACAGACTGCATCAACAGTCTCCGCGTCTCTTTTCAGAACAAATAACACCCATTTTGGAGACTCGGGACAAAACATGTCCTACAGAGAAAACAGTTATGTTAAAAATCAAGACCTTTATAGTGATAAACGTACATAAAAGGTTACACGTATAAGCACCGTGTATGTCCATAACATTTCAACACGTCTATTAGAACACATAACAACTTAGTTTGTTTCCGTATCATCTGCGTACCTGGAGATCACCTTGTCCTCAACAAGGAATCAATGTTTCAAATTGAACAAAAGGGTTAAAAAGTTTTGAAATATATAAATATGAGGATCATTTAGTGTTAACTGATATAGTAAACAGTGCACATGGTGATGTTGTAACAACATTTTCAGTAAAAATCTGCTTCGGCACCTATAGTATTCTTGAGGACCCCTTGGTCACTTACTGCTCAAGCGGACCACAACTATACCACAAATGTCTACTAAGTCCCCCCCCCCCTTTTTAAATAACTTTAAGGAACAATATTGATGTTACTGAGGTCACAGCTTCTACATGTCAGCACCACCTGCCCAGTATGTTAAAAGTTGTGAGGAATTTTGGAATATATGCAGGTGTTAGGGTTTGCTGGCAGCGAGCAACTGAGGAAAGGCTAGACGGCTATATTGCAGACCACACCGTTGACATGTAAAGACGTGGCATTTTCTCAACACCGTCACACGTCAGCACCACCTGACCTATAGGCTGGCGAGAGAAAGGAAACACACAACACAGAAGAAATCAGCATTTCTCAAGTGTCAGCCAGACTGTACAGGAGTTCTGACAACAGACAAGTGACCCGATCCTCCGCTTGGTGGCGGGGATGCTGGAGCCTATCCCAGCAGTCACCGGGCGGCAGGCGGGGAGACACCCTGGACAGGCCGCCAGGACATCACACAGCCCCCCCCCCCTCCACACACCAAGGGACAATTTAGTATAGCTGATTCACCTGACCTACATGTGTTTGGAATGTGTTGAGGAAACCGGAGCCCCCGGAGGAAACCCACGCAGACACGGGGAGAACATGCAAACTCCACACAGAGGACGACCCCCCAAGGTTGGACTACCCCGGGGCTCGAACCCAGGACCTTCTTGCTGTAAGGAGGCTTTTTTTTAAACTTTTAATGTGGGATAACCATGTTAAAACAATATATTTATCATCTCAGAGTGTTTTTAAACTTTTAAAGGTGTCTGGCGGGGTACTTTAACTTACTGATGACATGATGATACATGGTTATGCCATTGGTGACTGAGTAACCCAAATCACAGAAACGTAACTGAAATGAATCAGAGTTGCCAGTGCCGTGGAGACAGTAACCCCCCCCCCCCACACACACACATGCTTGAACTAAAAGAGATGGTTGAGCATCTTAGCCACCGATGTCATGGTATCAGTTGGTAAAGGTCTTAACACCTGCTTGTTAGCCACTGCAACTTTACTTTTTCTCCTCAATTGTACTTGGCCAATTACCCCACTCTTCCAAGGCGTCCCAGTCGCTGCTCCACCCCCACTGCCAATCCGGGGAGGGCTGCAGACTACCACATGCCTCCACCAGTCACCAGCCGCTTCTTTACACCTGACAGTGAGGAGTTTCACCAGGGGGACGTAGCGCGTGGGAGGATCACGCTATTCCCCCCAGTTCCCCCTCCCCGACCGACCAGAGGAGGCGCTAGTGCAGCAAACAGGACACATACCCACATCCGGCTTCCCACCCGCAGACACGGCCAATTGTGTCTGCAGGGACGCCAGACCAAGCCAGAGGTAACACGGGGATTTGAACCGGTGATCCCCGTGTTGGTAGGCAACGGTATAGACCGCTACGCCACCCGGATGCCCGCAGCTTTACTTCTTCTTCCCGCTAGTTGCTACCTGTCTCACGCTTTTGCTTTTTGTTGCTATGGGGAAGACCTGTTTAATTTTACCTGGGGAAGTTCTACTAACAGTAACCAGCGACATCAGAGACATTAGAGACCACAAACGCTGTCGTGGTTTTGATACCGGTGGATTAGCCAGAGTACGCCAGCTGTTGAAAGTATCAAAAAGGAGTTGTGTTTGTAAGTAAGTGTTCAGGACTGCAGCTTTCCGGGTCGTGTGCTGCTGTGAAAGCGCTCCCTTTTGGCCCTTTTGGTGTGTTTTGTGTAAATCGGCGAGCGCATGAAACAACCGAAACTACAACAGCAAACGAAAACACATCAGTGTTCATTCTTAAAGCAACTTTAGACAATATTCCAGAGCAAGGCAATGTGGCCGGTAGCCCCGAAACAGCTTGTGCAAGCCAACAATCATATGGAAGGTCGGATGTCGTCCATTTTTTTCTACATGCCAACAGAGGAGTCCCCCAGAGGCACACCGCTCGTACTCGGATCTGTCCCCCTTCCAGTAAGCCGGCTGCAGGTGCCGGGGGGCAGCTGAAGGGTTTTGAAGAGGGTGGTTCTGAACGACTTACAAAGGAAGAAGTAGATAAGGGGATCCAGGAGGGAATTTAAAGACGAGAGCCAGAGTGTACTCTCCTTCAGCTGGAAGAAGAAGAGCTTGAGCTGGCAGTCAAAGAGACGCCCGCGGGTCTGGCTCATGGTGTAGGGCACACGGGCAAAGTGAAAGGGCACAAAGCAGATGAAGAACACCGCCAGAACGAGGAAGACGTTTGCATTCATGCTTTTTCTCTTTGCCTGGCGTGACGCCACACCTGGAGCCCCACCTGGAGCTCCACGGGTGGACTCTGCCGTGTGACGGGCTTTTGTGCGAGCATAGGAGCTGTACAACTCTTTGGTAATGAGGACATAGCACACTATCACAGTCACAAGGTTGCACCAGAAGAGAACCTGGCAGGTATGATTCACCACTTCGTGCCAACGTAGCCCAGCCTCTGTCTTCAGGTCACTGCATTTGAAGTATGGTGAGGTCGGAGTCCTACCCGTCAAAATCACATTGGGCAGACATAGTGCCAGCAGAAAGCTCCAGATGACACCAGAAAGGAGCTTCCGACGGGTCAAACTGATTGCATTGGTCCCCTTGAAGGGCCAGAGGGTCTTTCTACACCGGTCGATGCTGATGAGGCCAAAAAACAGGATACTAATGTACATGGTGAGATAGAAGAGGACTGAGGAAACTCGGCATACAAATATACGTAGCTCAGTGGATGCCAAGTTGGAGTCCGACAACACCTGGGGAAATACATGGATTATTTTCCCACATGTTTTTGCTTAACTCTTAATTTCAGCTTTGTGATGTTGATCAATATTTTCAAGTTTAACCAAACCTTAAACGGGAAGGTGAAGGTCATGAGGACATCGGCCACCACAATGTTCTTTAGGTATATGATGAAATGAGACCGCGAAGGGATACGAAAAAACACCAACACAGCCAGGCCATTGATTGACAGCCCCAGCAGGAAAAGGACGGAGTAGAATACAGGAAAGACCACCGTCTTCAGGATGTTGTCCCGCGAACAGCTGCCATTGCTGTGGCTGTGGTTCCCAGAGGACAGGGGGAAGCTCGTCACTGTCTCCATGGAGCAAGTAATCTAAAAATAAACAGAGGAAGATGTTCTTCATTTGTCTTAAAACGATCGGCATGCTCCTTCTTTTTTTTGGACATGAAAAAGACGACTTCAGGAACTGGGCCTTGATATATATTAAATTCTTAGGAATTCTGAAGAATTTAATGAAATCACTGGATTATTTTTGCTCCTTATTTGTTGAGCACTTTTCCTACCGGTGAGTGTTTGATTTAACAAAGTCATATATATATATATATCTATATCTATATAGATATATATAGTTGGATTGGTTGGATGGGCACTTCTTTGAGCAGATTGAGTTTCTGGAGCATCACATTTGTGGGGTCAATTAAACGCTCAAAATGGCCAGAAAAAAGAGAACTTTCATCTGAAACTCGACAGTCTATTCTTGTTCTTAGAAATGAAGGCTATTCCATGCGAGAAATTGCTAAGAAATTGAAGATTTCCTACATCGGTGTGTACTACTCCCTTCAGAGGACAGCACAAACAGGCTCTAACCAGAGTAGAAAAAGAAGTGGGAGGCCGCGTTGCACAACTGAGCAAGAAGATAAGTACATTAGAGTCTCTAGTTTGAGAAACAGACGCCTCACAGGTCCCCAACTGGCATCTTCATTAAATAGTACCTGTTAGAGCCTGTTTGTGCTGTCCTCTGAAGGGAGTAGTACACACCGGTGTAGGAGATCTTCAATTTCTTAGCAATTTCTCGCATGGAATAGCCTTCATTTCTAAGAACAAGAATAGACTGTCGAGTTTCAGATGAAAGTTCTCTTTTTCTGGCCATTTTGAGCGTTTAATTGACCCCACAAATGTGATGCTCCAGAAACTCAATCTGCTCAAAGAAGTGCCCATCCAACCAATCCAACTTGTGGGAGCTGCTTCTGGAAGCGTGGGGTGCAATTTCTCCAGATTACCTCAACAAATTAACAGCTAGAATGCCAAAGGTCTGCAATGCTGTAATTGCTGCAAATGGAGGATTCTTTGACGAAAGCAAAGTTTGATGTAAAAAAATCTTATTTCAAATACAAATCATTATTTCTAACCTTGTCAATGTCTTGACTCTATTTTCTATTCATTTCACAACATATGGTGGTGAATAAGTGTGACTTTTCATGGAAAACACAAAATTGTTTGGGTGATCCCAAACTTTTGAACGGTAGTGTATACCAAGTCCAGTTGCACTTGATTCAACTCCTTTGGGGTACAACATGACCTAACAGTATTTATGGCAGCTTTACCTAATGCGTCATAATAATGTATTGACAACATGATGTGGCATAACTCCATGTAACTTAAAAAAAAAAAAAATCCCCCCCCCCTGTATCTGTGTTGATATACTATATATATATATATATATATATATATATATATATATATATATATATATCCATCCATCCATCCATCAGCCAAACTGCTTATCCTGCTCTCAGGGTTGCAGGGAGAAGGCGGGGGAGACACCCTGAACAGGCCGCGAGGCCATCCACACTGACTGACACACACACACACACACACACACACACACACACACACACCTAGGGACAACGTAGTACGGCTGATTCACCTGACCTACAGGTCTTTGGACTGTGGGAGGAAACCGGAGCCCCCGGAGGAAACCCACGCAGACATGGGGGGGAACATGCAAACTCCACACAGAGGACGACCCCACTTTATTTATTTTCCCCAGCACATAAAGGCGGCACGGTGGCGCAGTGGTTAGTGCGGTCACCTCGCAGCAGGAAGGTCGTGGGTGCGAGCCCCGGGGCAGTCCAGCCTCGGGGGTCGTCCTCTGTGTGGAGTTTGCATACGACTGTTTCAGGGTAAAGCAATAGCTCAGATTCTCAAGAATTAGATCTAAAATTTCAAGAGTCAACAATTTGGACTGGTTTTAGGATACACGTAAGACAAATTTTGGAAAAAACTTTTTAATGCATTTCAGTACAAGCTTGTTTCATGTGTCGGGCACTCATCAGCTGCCATTGCGATTAAAGTTTTTTTTCCTACATCTATGTTAATATTCCACTCATTTGTTGAGCACTTCTATCTACACCATTGATGCTTTCTGGAAAAACAAAACGATATAATATATATATATATAAACTGTGTTCTTTGTTGAATCCCATTAGCAGCTGATGAGTGCGCGACGCACAGAACAGGCTTGTACTGCTATGTATTAAAACTTTTCCTGCACCTTTACTGACATATATACGTATATATATATATATATATATATATATATATATTCGTATATGTGCACGCACAGTCACTTGATCAATGCAAACTCTCTTGACCTACCTGTTACTTGGCTCCTGGGTAGTCCAGTAAAGCTCTAGTAGAATCCCAGTGAAGATCTACTGTACAATCTCTCTACCCGTTGTGCGCTTTTTAACTGTTTCAAAAGTCACCCATCTCTCAGACGTGCTGTACAGCTCGTGACGCACTGAAATGGACAGAGCTGGACGCTTTCATTCTTTAAACCAGAGTGTGTGTGTCTGTGTGTGTGTGTATGTGTGTGTGTGTGTGCGCCAACTGAAACTGGTGAAAGGCAAATCGTTCTCCTGTTCTGCTTTATGCTTCCTCACATGAAGGACTCCTCACAGGACTCTACTTGACAGACTCATCCTCTCTTTGGAGCTCTCGTTGCGTAATTAATTCAGACATATTTACGAAATGTAGTTGCAAACTCCACACAGAGGACGACCCCGCTTTATTTATTTATTTAAGAGCACAATATCCTCTGACATTACATCAGGAGTATCTGTACATTCACTTTAAGCACTGTAAATACTGATGAATATCCATTACTGCATTTCATTAGAATGCTAATCTAATCTATGAATGCTAAGATTGGGGGCTACTTTTAGTTTACTGGGGGCATTTGGGGCCCCCGGGAGTCCGGTGCCCTAGGGAGGTTGCCCACTTTGCCTGGTAGGTAATCCAGCCTTGGCAGTAGTGATGTTCAGAGGCCTGATCTTGCAGCCCTCTGCTGCTGGCTGACCATGAGCCCAGTCCCTGCCCAGCTACTGTTGACTGGTGTAATGGATCAGACTCACCGCTGAATATCTCCAAGACAAAGGACTTGATCATCGACTTTATGACTCATGCTTCGCTCCATAAAGGCATCACCATTAAGGGCCAGTTTGTGGAATGTGTGGAAAATTATAAATATCTGCAGGGATGGCCAACATGATGCAGAAAGGGGCCAGTGTGGCCCTTTCTGCATCATGTTGGCCATCCCTGCTAGACTGTCAATTCTAAACTGCAGCTTCTCATTGCTACACAAAACATAGCCTTTGAGCATCAAGCACGTTTTTTTCTTTTGTTAAGGCCATTTTATGTTTTCTACTGAATCTTTTTACTCATTTTATACGTTAGGATTTTCTTCTGTTGTTGTCCTGTACCTTGTACTGCGACACTTCTCTCAGGTATGATGAAGCTGACCATGTCTTGAACTTAAGGACACTGCTATCAGTCCTCTCCTCTGAGCACAACCTAATACAGTAAAATGTACAGCCTACAGAGACCAGATCTCCTCCAAGACTCTCGATCAGTGCTAATCAACATGATCGTAACGCTGATTGATAGTTTCATAAAAAAAAAATCGTACTGTTTGTTATTCTGCATATCACGTATTAAAGCCATATTTTTACAGAAAAGCTTGCAATGGCTAATTTCCCCGATAAAGTTTGCATAACATTAATAATATTGTTAACTGTCAACTTTTGGAGATGAGTGACGGAACGTTTCTCCCAATAAATGTTGTGTCCAGATGAACTGATTCAACTTACTGTGATTTCCTAACCTGAATTATTGAGCATGCATCAATATGTCTACTGCAGTAGAGCATGCATCAAGACGTCTACTGCAGTAGAGCATGCATCAAGACGTCTATTGCAGTGGAGCATGTATCAAGACGTCTACTGCAATAGAGCATGCATCAAGACGTCTACTGCAGTAGAGCATGCATCAAGACGTCTACTGCAGTGGAACATGCATCAAGACGTCTACTGCAGTAGAGCGTGCATCAAGACGTCTACTGCAGTGGAACATGCATCAAGACGTCTACTGCAGTGGAACATGCATCAAGACGTCTACTGCAGTGGAACATGCATCAAGACGTCTACTGCAGTAGAGCATGCATCAAGACGTCTACTGCAGTAGATGCAACTTTAGTAGATGTCTTTCAGTACACAGCCCATCTTTGCGACAGTAACTTTCTTATAATGTTTCTAATTGGCATAGTTTTTCGTTTTTATTTGCTAAATCTACCACGTACGTTACTTTATTAGTGTCGTTGCAGTTCATCAAATAACACATTGTTGAATTAAGTTAGAAGTGACCTTCGTGGCCCCTGTTAGTTTTCAGGCGTTAACAAAATGAAGATGTGTGTGTGTATAACCATGTTGTTTCCTAAACTGGACCCTACTTTCACTCTGCAGCTATACAGTATAGTGCTTAACACATACACACACACACACACACACACATCTATATATATATATATATACACTCACTGGCCACTTTATTAGGTACACCTTGCTAGTACCAGGTTGGACCCCCTTTTGCCTTCAGAACTGCCTTAATCCTTCGTGGCATAGATTCAACAAGGTACTGGAAATATTCCTCAGAGAGTTTGGTCCATATTGACATGATAGCATCACGCAGTTGCTGCAGATTTGTCGGCTGCACATCCATGATGCGAATCTCCCGGTCCACCACATCCCAAAGGTGCTCTATTGGATTGAGATCTGGTGACTGTGGAGGCCATTTGAGTACAGTGAACTCATTGTCATGTTCAAGAAACCAGTCTGAGATGATTCGAGCTTTATGACATGGCGCGTTATCCTGCTGGAAGTAGCCATCAGAAGATGGGAACACTGTGGTCATAAAGGGATGGACATGGTCAGCAACAATACTCAGGTAGGCTGTGGTGTTGACACGATGCTCAATTGGTACTAAGGGGCCCGAAGTGTGCCAAGAAAATATCCCCCACACCATTACACCACCACCACCAGCCTGAACCGTTGATGCAAGGCAGGATGGATCCATACTTTCATGTTGACGCCAAATTCTGACCCTACCATCCGAATGTCGCAGCAGAAATCAAGACTCATCAGACCAGGCAACGTTTTTCCAATCTTCTATTGTCCAATTTTGGTGAGCCTGTGCGAATTGTAGCCTCAGTTTCCTGTTCTTAGCTGACAGGAGTGGCACCCGGTGTGGTCTTCTGCTGCTGTAGCCCATCTGCCTCAAGGCTCGACGTGTTGTGCGTTCAGAGATGCTCTTCTGCATACCTCGGTTGTAATGAGTGGTTATTTGAGTTACTGTTGCCTTTCTATCAGCTCGAACCAGTCTGGCCATTCTCCTCCGACCTCTGGCATCAACAAGGCATTTTCGCCCACAGAACTGCCGCTCACTGGATATTTTCTCTTTTTCGGACCATTCTCTGTAAACCCTAGAGATGGTTGTGCGTGAAAATCCCAGTAGATCAGCAGTTTCTGAAATACTCAGACCAGCCCGTCTGGCACCAACAACCATGCCACATTCAAAGTCACTTAAATCACCTTTCTTCCCCATTCTGATGCTCGGTTTGAACTGCAGCAGATCGTCTTGACCATGTCTACATGCCTAAATGCATTGAGTTGCTGCCATGTGATTGGCTGATTAGAAATTTGCGTTAACGAGCAGTTGGACAGGTGTGCCTAATAAAGTGGCCGGTGAGTGTATATACGCTACATATATATAGCGTTTTTTTCGGAACCGTTAATGGTGTTGTGAGTGCTCAACTAATGACTTTGTTGCAACACATTAGCAGCTGATGAGTGCGAGACGCACGAAACAGGCCTGTACTGAAATGTATTAAAATTTTTTTTCCTGTATCCGTGTTGATATATATATATATAGATATATAGATATATAGATATAGATATATATATGTTATGGGTAATGTGAAAAAACGGTTAATGTGCAAACTACCCGGTTAATGTGCAGATTACCCAACGGGGAGGTTAATGTGCACATTACCTGCCAGAACGGGTTATCTGCACATTAACTGGGTAGTCTGCACACTACCCGCTTGGGCGGGTAATGTGGATAGAACGAACCACATTATCCACATTAACCGGGTAGTCTGCACACCACCCGTTTGGATGGTTAATGTGGATGGAACAAATTCACATTAACCGGGTAGTCTGAACACTACCCATTTGGATGGTTAATGTGGATGGAACGAACCTGCCACTCATCTTTTTACGACATTTTGATATCTAAATCAGCAGTAGGCCTTTAGCCTAATGACTCATGAAGTGAGGCCATGTGAGGAATCACAAGTTGTGGTAAATGAAAGAACAGATGTTGGCAATATCATTCTGTCTTTAGATCAACGTTTTCCCCCACTTGTATAACGAGGCTATTAGCATCAAAGAACACAAAAATGAGCCCTCCTCACTCTCTATCTGATCCCTGATATGAATGAATAGCCTACACATTTGACAAGGGGGAAAAGAAATATCAGTCTCGGCCATCTCCCATCAGGCTGCTATAGCCTACTCTCACTGGAGACATGTGTAATTCAACCAATCCCAAATGGCAATCACTCCGTGGACAGACTGGTAAATAAAACTTTATGGAAGAGGGGTACTGGCGGGGGAAAATACTAAGACTAGATGATATGAAAACAGAACGAAATTCGTTTTATAAGCCCAGTATGTAGGAGCAGAAGCAGCGAAAACATATGTCAAAATGCAATTCCTGTCTGCCAATCAGGCAAGACAAATGAATGAACAGGTGATACCTTTCAGATGCACTTTTACACAACCACCAAAAAAGACAAAAATGTGCCCGATCCCCTCCCTCGCCTGGCTAATATCCTACTAGTAGCCTACATATTTCATCGATCATATCCTAATCCAGTGAGAGTAGGCTATAGCAGCCTGATGGGAGATGGCCGAGAATGATATTTCTTTTCCCCCTTGTCAAATGTGTAGGCTATTCATTCATATCAGGGATAAGATAGAGGGCGAGGAGGAGGGCTCATTTTTGTGTTCTTTGATGCTAATAGCCTCGTTATACAAGTAGGGGAAAACGTTGATCTAAAGACAGAATGATATCGCCAACGACTGTTCTTTCATTTACCACAACTTGTGATTCCTCAGATGGCCTCACTTCATGAGTCATTAGGCTAAAGGCCTACTGCTGATTTAAATATCAAAATATCGTAAAAAGATGAGTTGCAGGTTCGTTCCATCCACATTAACCTTCCAAACAGGTAGTGATCAGACTACCCGGTTAATGTGGATAATGTGGTTCGTTCCATCCACATTAACCGCCCAAGCGGGTAGTGTGCAGGCTACCCGGTTAATGTGCAGATAACCCGTTCTGGCGGGTAATGTGCACATTAACCGCCCCGTTGGGTAATCTGCACATTAACCAGGTAGTTTGCACATTAACCGTTTTTTCACATTACCCGTAACATGTATTTTAATTTCCCCCCCTTTCCCCCCAATTGTATCCTGCCAATCACCCAGCTCTTTCGAGCTGCCCTGGTCACTGCTCCACCCCATTTGCTGATCCAGGGAGGGCTGCAGACTACCACATGCCTCCTCTCATACAATCTGGAGTCACCAGCCACTTCTTTTCACCTGACAGTGAGGAGTTTCACCAGGGGGACGTAGCGTGGGAGGATCAGGCTATTCCCAGTTCCTCCTCCCCCTCGAACAGGTGCCCCGACCGACCAGAGGAGGCGCTAGTGCAGCGACCAGGACACATTCCCACACCTGGCTTCCCACCTGCAGGCATGGTCAACTGTCTGTAGGGACACCCGACTAAGCCGGAGGTAACACTGGGATTCGAACCGGCGACCCCCGTGTTGGTATGCAACGGAATAGACCGCTATGCGCTCCGTGCTTAACATATCTGATTACAGGTAGTCCCCGGGTTACGAACAAGTTCCCTTTGCGAGTCTGTTCTTATGTCGAATTTGTATGCAAGTCGGAACAGTTACGTACAGTTCACATCTAGCGTCAGTTAGTCAAATGTTTGTCTTCGTACATAGCATATATTTTATCTAAAACTTCATAAAGTTAACGCAGTAATAATAAATGTAACTACAGTATTTATAATTGAGAGAGAGAATGTGTGTATAGGCATACAATCATTAAAGAAACGTGTATTTATGCTATGTTAGCGAATTCGGGGGACAACGCAACCACAGGAAGTGCCGCGGCCGGGAAGCGAACCCGCGTCGCCCGCACCGCAGGAGACATCGCTAAGCACTTGACTAAAGAGTCAAGACCCGCCAGCCAGCGGCCGGCGTGTCTTCTTATCCATGCACGTTACACTATTTATGCATGTTCAACCATCCAAGTAAGAAACATTTCTTACCTTTCAGACTTCCCGCCCGCCGCTGCCCCGGAGCGGGTCGGGTCGGACCGCTAGAGGGCGGCCGTTTGACGGCAGAAAGGCGGGGCCCGCCTCCCCGCGTAAGTGAGAAAACATTAAGCGCGTCTCAGCCCTCTCTCGGGGCTTATTTCCACCTTATTCCGCTTCAGTCGTGACCGCTTCCCTTTTCTTCGATACGTCGCCGTCCCTTGCGTCAGATCTACGCTTTGAAAACACGATGCCGAGAGTAAACACACACGGAAAACGCAACGTCTTTACGCGATCCGACTTAAAATGGCGACGACGGCCTGGCGTTCGTCGTCGTCGTCGTCTTCTTCTTCTTCTTCTTCTTCTCTCGGTTTACTGGTGGATCGCAAACGACTTATGCGGCACACCGCCATCTACTGTACAAGAGCGTGTAACATCGTGTCATTTCATAAATTCTTCCCATCAGCTTTGCGTCGCTTAAGAAAGTAAACGGCGCCTCCCCTCAGGCCGACGAACCGCCTCAAACGCGCAGTGTTTTGAGCGTTGCGCGTTGCACAAAGTTGTCCGTCCATTCCTTAGTAGTGTAACCGGTTATTTTCTTGCCCGGTGCGGGATTCGATCCGGGGTGTACTGCACCACAAGGCGACGTCACTAACCGCTCGGCTAAAGGGTCAGACCCGTTAGCTGGGGGCTAACGTGTCTTATTAGTAGTTTACAGTACGAACCATAGTGTTTAACTCAATTTGTGAACAGAACAGGCTTCGCGGGGGTGGGTTTGTAAGTACGGGAATTCGTAAGTCGGGTGTTCGTAACCCAGGGACTACCTGGGTGTCTGACATTGTTGTTGTGTTGTGTTGTTGTGGAGCGTCTGGTGTGTTGGTGTAGTGTTCTGTGCTGTCACGTCTCACTGGCTAGCACAGATGCGAGCGCGTCAGTCTCTCCCTGCCAGTACATAGCCTCTTCAACAGCAAGTCCTATGCAGCGCCTCCTCGTGGCGACACACGGTAACTGGGTACACCTTGGACCCTGTCTTAACTACAAGGGACTCGGATGAGGTCTGGCCCTAAACGTGCGGTACGCAGCCCCACCGGTGTGTGGATACCCCCTGATGCCCACGCACCAGCCCCCGGCTATGGGTTAAATAGTGCCACCTAGTGGATACCTCTGGAGAGGAATGGGTTATGGTAGTAAACCCCTACACAGCATCAACGTCTACAGTGCTGTTGTTTTGTGTTGTTTTGTGTTTTTCTTGCCCTTTTGTGTGCGTTTAAGTGGGAGAGTACTGCTGGCGTCGTGTGTGGCTGCCGCTTCTCCCTCTCGTAGCGCCCCCTTCCCTTCCCATCCACCCCTGTATGTTTGCGCTATGTTTATCTGTTGTCTTGTTTCACCCGGTTTATTGTAAAGTGGCTTTGAGTGTTAGAAAAGTGCTATATAAATTTGATTTATTATTATTATTATTATTACCTGTATTAAACGGTAACTCAAGATACAGGGTTTAAAATTGACCCCGATAACTTGACTGTTGTAATCAGGAGTCAACAATTTTCCGTTTTGTGGGTGCCACGCCGGCCCAGTGGTTAGCACTGGTGCCTCACACCAAGAAGGTCCTGGGTTCGAACCCCAGGCCGTCCCAGGTCCTTTCTGTGTGGAGTTTGCATGTTCTCCCCATGTCTGCTTCCTCCGGGTGCTCCGGTTTCCTCCCACCATCAAAAAGACATGCACGTTAGGGTTAACACTCCTGCCTGTGCCCCTGAGCAAGGCAATGGAAGAAGAACCGGAGTTGGTCCCCACTTGCTGCAGCTGCTCACTGCTCCTATACAATAGGGTGGGTTAAATGCAGAAGACAAATTAATTGTAGGAATACAATGACATGTTTGTGTTTGAAAACTGAATAACATTTGTAGTACAGTTGCTCGTAGTTCCTCCTCCCAGGACCCTGATCGCCTTTTGCTCTCGTTTCTTTTGTGTGCCAACACGACCAGCGCCGTCCCTTCCTGTTTCCAAGCCACGTTTTTGTTAGAATCAGCAGAACTCACTTCCTTCATGTAGCGTTGTGTGTGTGCAAGGGCGTAGGAGAGAGTTTTACATGGGGGGGGGCAAAACCCTGTAGGGTTTTGTCCATATGCCCCCCCCGTGAAGATTGCATTGATAATAAAGAGTATAAAACAGTGCAAGAAAGCAATATGCAACAAAGTGCAACGAAATGTGCATTGAACCTGCCTGTAATGCATACTGTAAATACTGTATATACTGTACACGCTGTACAGCCTTGTAAGGTCAGGATGCTGTACTGTAGGCAACGTTTTCATTTCTCATATTAAGCTAAACTAGCTAGCAAACTTACCCAACAGCTTAGTAACACATTATGAAGTTACCAAACTAACAAAACACAGTACTGTGTAGTGAATGTAAAGGCTATATAAAACACAGTACTGTGTAGTGAATGTAAAGGCTATATAAAACACAGTACTGTGTAGTGAATGTAAAGGCTATATAAAACACAGTACTGTGTAGTGAATGTAAAGGCTATATAAAACAGTACTGTGTAGTGAATGTAAAGGCTATATAAAACACAGTACTGTGTAGTGAATGTAAAGGCTATATAAAACACAGTACTGTGTAGTGAATGTAAAGGCTATATAAAACACAGTACTGTGTATTGAATGTAAAGGCTATATAAAACACAGTACTGTGTAGTGAATGTACATGCTATATAAAACACAGCACTGTGTAGTGAATGTAAAGGCTATATAAAACACAGTACTGTGTAGTGAATGTACATGCTATATAAAACACAGCACTGTGTAGTGAATGTAAAGGCTATATAAAACACAGTACTGTGTAGTGAATGTACATGCTATATAAAACACAGCACTGTGTAGTGAATGTAAAGGCTATATAAAACACAGTGCTGTGTAATGAATGTAAAGGCTATATAAAACACAGTACTGTGTAGTGAATGTAAAGGCTATATAAAACACAGTACTCTGAAATGAATGTACAGGCTATATAAAACACAGTACTGTGTAATGAATGTAAAGGCTATATAAAACACAGTACTGTGTAGTGAATGTAAACACTATATAAAATATAATATTCACAATAAGGTTGATGTGACCCGTCCCGTATTAACGTTATAACCTCTGGAGTTAATTAGCGTGAGCGTCACAACGTCTCTGCTAGCTAAAGTTAGCCTTCCCGCTCACCGACTAGCATTGACAGGAGTTAGCAGAAATACATTTACGTAACTAAATACACGCGTTTCCCCCTCAGCTTTCATCGTGACGACACGTCTATCTTTTAAAGATGCTAAGTACACTTTATTTGGGGGGGAATTGACAAACCTGTGAGTGATGAGGACCACAGCACGATTCATCGTCGCTTCCTTGAAAAGTCGCGCCGCTGCCGCGTCATCGCAGTCACGTGACAGCGGGCCGCCGACAGTACCAAAGCTATAGGGAGGAGGGGGGTTGTTGTTGTTAACAGCTAATACTTTTACATGTTGTAGGATGGGGATGACACGAATGCTGGCACATACAGGGAGCATGTGTCCACTATTATATATATTTATGCATATATCCAGTAGCGGATGTGCTGGTTTATGGGGGGGGGGGTTTCACCTCACCCCCACATTGAGGGGGACTTGCCCCCCCCCGGTTCCGACGCCCGTACATTCATATTCGGTCAGTTTGACGTGCTAAGCCCTCACATTTCGATCATCACGTCTCACACAAAGCTGTAATTACACATCTGGCTCCAATCAGGTCCGCAGCAGAGCTACAGCTGCTGCTGCCGCCGTTTCAGCAGTTCTTATCTATATGTTCATCTGTCTGGCTCTGTCTCTCATGATTCTCTTGCCTGTCTCACTTTCAATCCCACCGGACCTTTTCTGTGCACTCGAACACACAAAGGAATGGATTTCTGCTGGGTGTGCATCAGGTGTGGTGATCAGGTAGGTTCTGATCCTTTGGGTTAACTAAAAGGCTGTATGGGAACTGTGAACGGCCTTTTGGGACTTACCAACACCTTCTCTCACGTATTCATGTAAATGTGCTCTCATGTTAAGATGGATTTTATGTTTTATACAATTATAAAATATCTCACACACACACACACACACACACACACACACACACACACACTATGGCGATCACCCAAATTATTTACTACTACTACTACTTTCGGCTGCTCCCGTTAGGGGGCGCCACAGCGGGTCATCAGTTTCCATCTCTTCCTGTCCTCCGCATCTTCCTCTGTCACACCAGCCACCTGCATGTCCTCCCTCACCACATCCATAAACCTCTTCTTTGGCCTTCCTCTTCTCCTCTTCCCTGGCAGCTCCATATTCAGCATCCTTCTCCCAGTATACCCAGCATCTCTCCTCCACACATGGCCAAACCATCTCAATCTTGCCTCTCTTGCTTTGTCTCCAAACCGTCCAACCTGAGCTGTCCCTCCAATATAATCGTTCCTAATCCTGTCCTTCTTCATCACTCCCATTGAAAATCTTATCATCTTCATCTCTGCCACCTCCAGCTCCACCTCCTGTCTTTTCATCAGTGCCACTGTCTCCAAACCATACAACATAGCTGGTCTCACTACCATCTTGTAAATCTTCCCTTTAACTCTTGCTGGTACCCTTCTGTCACACATCACTCCTGACACTCTTCTCCACCCACTCCACCCTGCCTGCACTCTCTTCTCCACCTCTCTTCTGCACTCCCCGTTACTTTGGGCAGTTGACCCCAAGGATTTAAACTCATGCGCCTTCGTAACCTCTACTCCTTGCATCCTCACCCTTCCACTCCCCCCCACTGTCCATTCTCGCACATGTATTCCATCTTGCTGCTACAGACTTTCATTCCTCTTCTTTCCGGTGCATACCTCCACCTCTCCAGGCTCTCCTCCACTCTCCAGGTGATCACCCAAATTATGTTGTTATAAATAATAAGAAATATGTTTCCGGCTATCAGTCAGTTTTTTCCACTCGCCTCCACACACCCACCAGTCCTGTCAACCAGTGATATGGCTCTGATTTACCTGCTTTCAGGAGGACCAGCCCCTTACATTCCTTATGAATTGCACATATCAGTATGGCGACTGGCAATGGTCAAGCCATAGAAGACTTGTTAGGTGAGAAGGATTTCGTGTGCTGAAATGATGGAAGTATAACAAAGAAGGTTGAATCACTTCATCTGGATACAATGTTTATTGACAGATACATTTCATCACTCATCTAACTGACCTCTTCAGAGTGTAGATGGTATAGACTGTCTACACCCATCTACAGGCCAGTGGTCACTCCTTCAGGGATGAGGATGTGCACACCCTTGATAGGGAGGAACGATAGTTTGAACGGGGAGTCATAGAGGCCATCTATGTGAAGAGGGAGCAATCATCCCTGAACCGAGGGGGGGGGGGTAAGAGTACATCTGTTGCCATCTTACAATGCTGTGATTGCAACTATTGCCCAATCCTCTGTGAACAGTACACGTGGCCTTTGGAACTCCAGTTAATGGTCACACCCATATTTGCATATGAAACTGGTCGTTGGTTTCGGTCGTTAAACAATACAGTACAACACAGTTGCCTATCAGGGTGGGATACCTGCAGTCAGTTTAGACTAAAGATGTCAGTTGAGTGATGAAACGTATCTGTCAATACATGTTGTATCCAGATGAACTGATTCAACCTTCTTTGAAAGGCACTGAGATCCCATTATTATGGGTTCCTGCTCACATAGGCATTCCTGCTCACAATCCCCCTTACGAGAAGGGTTCAGAGCTCTTGGAAGAGGCAGCTCAAGACTCACATCTGGAATGAGAAAAGAGAAATATGTTGCACTAAAACAATGATGTTGGTATCACTAAAGTAGGATGCACTGGTTTGTTCAAACACCAAATATTTTTAACTGATGATATGCCAATAAAACAGAAACCTCACTATCCCTCTCCACCAGAGCAAAAGCTGTTAAATGAGCCTCTGGATGAAATGTTGGAAAATAATGTCACAGAGCCTTTATCTTCAGCATGGGCTTCACCAGTGGTAATCACTGCCAGGAAAAATGGAACCCAGATTCTGTGTGGATTACAGGAAACGCAATGCCGAGACACATACCGATGCTTATCCCATCCCCACCATCCAGGAAATCCTTGAATCCCTTCTCGAGCCACAGTGTTCTCAGCTCTAGATCTTAACAGTTGATACTGGCAAGTGGAGATGGATGGCGAGACTGCTTTTATCTGTCAATACGGCCTATACCAGTTCTAAGTAATGACCTTTGTCTTGAAAAATACCCCTGCCACCTTTCAAAGGCGGCGGCAGCGACGTCTTCTTCTTCCGGCATCATCAGCTATAATGCTGGCCGCAGAAAAACATGCTCAACAAGTGTTAAGCATATTTTGGGTTTTCGGTAATAAGATGGACAGTGGTTTACCATTGCCTTCCTCCTGCGGTACAGGAGACCAGATACTAGAGTTGCCAGCATGCCTCCTGTTGTCCTGAAGCTACCGTTGGCCAGACGGTTTGGCTCGTCTGCCAGCTACAGGTGCTACACTGCTGCTGCCCAGTGTGGAGCAGGTCTATTTAAAGGCGACCTTAAAATGCCTTGTCACAGTGCCGCTGTGGGGCCTTTGCAGCTTTTTATACATCTACCAGCGCCATCCAATGGCCCACTGCGCCCTGGTAGCAACCGCCGCTTTTGGTCCGCAACTGCTTATTTGTCAGGTAAGCCTGCATTATTTTGCAGCCGTCCCCCATATTTGAGGGAGCATTCCACTATCCGCCACCTGTGGATGCGCTCCATAGCAGCACAGCTCTGCCAGAAGACTGTTGTATGCCTTCTCTAAATCCAGAAAGACAGACTGTAGCTCCTTCTGACCTTCTCTATACTTCTCCATCAACATGCTCAAAGCAAACATCACATCTGTGGTGCTCTTTCGTGGCATGAAACCATACTGCTGCTGCTGATCATCACCTCGCCTCTTAACCTAGCTTCCATTACTCTCTCCCATATCTTCATGCCGTGGCTGATCAACTTTATTACCAAAGCCAAAGCCTTCTTCAAATGTGGCAGAGAAATGCGGCCTTAGATTGTCAGAATTTTAAGGACACAACGGATGGATCCTTCGTGGCCCAGCGCATCCCAAAATTCATTGTACACTAGTGATAATAGGATTTTTTTTCAGCAAGAAAATGGTGTCTCCAACTCCAGCAGTTATTGACGATTACACTTTTAAATGCAAGTATTGGTTTTCAACTCCCTCGAATTTAAACTCGGCCAAACCGCTACGACACACATAGGCACTTGCACACTCGCTCATATGTACACACGCAACACGTTCTCATCCCCAACTCACCAAATACGGCAGCTTGCTCAGTGGCCTTTACACTTCAATCTAAGATGCTCGAGGTACCTCTGTAGCATCAGTTCTGCACATGCAGGGCTGTTCAATAGGTATAATGGTATAGAGTTCCAGTCCAGTCACCAGAATAAAAAGTTGGCATTATACATTTGTGCAAACTATGGAAACATTAAAATCTTGACGTTTCTGAACCAAAAATATGTCAACATTTCAATTTATAGCCAATGTTGGTGGAGCCACATAATAATAACATTTTATTTGTGAGTGCCTTACAGAACACAGTTAAAAAACCAGCAGCACTGTGTCAGACAGCATAACGTCAGCACAAAGCAGGCTTGACAATAAAAAGTTAACACAACAGATAAGTATAAAATCATCATCCGCACAAAAGTCAGTGCAGCATGGATCAGACTGAACACACCAGGTTGAAAAGGTGTGTTTTGAGATGGGATGTGAAGGTTGAAAGAGTCAGTGTTGTGAATGTCTTGTGGGAGAGCGTTCCATAGGCAGGGGGGCAGAATAACTGAAGGCTCTAGACCCCATGGTAGTCCAGTTCTAGACCCCATGGTGTCATGAGTTGGAGAGCAGAAGAGGGTCTGAGAGTGCAGGAGGGCATGTGGATACGAAGGAGTTCAGGAAGATATGAAGGAGCTAGGTTATTAAGGGCCTTAAAGGAGAGGAGCAGCATCTTGAAGTCAGTACGGTATCCAACAGGGAGCCAGTGGAGGTGCTGCAGAACAGGAGTGATGTGATCTATGGAAGGAGTTCTGGTACTGATACGGGCAGCTGAATTCTGGACCAACTGAAGACACTTGAGGGAGAGACCAAAGAGGACAGAACCGCAGTAGTCGGTACGGGATGTAACCAGGATGTGGGTGAGTATGGCGGTGCTGTTAGGCGTAAGCGACGGGCAAAGACAAGTAATATTGCGTAGGTGGAAGTATGCAGACCAAGTGACATTGTTGATGTGGGCTTCAGAAGTGACTGTCACACGGGGTCCGCGGTGGCGTAGCGGTCTAAGCATCAGCTTTGTGTCGATGCAGTTGCCCACTGGGGACCGGGGTTCGCGCCCCGGTCTCGTCAGATCCGACTATGGCCGGACTCGATGAAGCAGCAATAATTGGCAACGCTGTCTTCGGGAGGGGGGCGGAGTCGGCTTGTGTTCGTCACATGAATGCGTCTCTGTGTGTCGGAAAAAGCAGTGGTTCGGCCTGGAGTTGCCTTGTCACGGAAGTGGGGAGGCGTCTCCCTCGAGACTGCCGGCCGGAGAGATGCAGTTGGCGAACGCATGCAGTACGAGGGTGGGTGTTTGAACTAAAACAGGGTATCGATTGGCCACTAAAATTGGGAGAAAAAGGGAAAAATCAGAAATAAATTTAGAAAAAAAAAAAGTAGTGACTGTCACGCTTCTGACTGCAAAAAGAAAAAAAATGGCTGACATCCCTTTTAATTTCAATGGAAAATGCAACATTTTAAGAGCTTCAGCATTGAAATCCATGTTGATAACATTTCTCGTGAGAAATGTGGATTTCATTTTCATAATCTTCATTCAGTGAAGGGATATGACCTTTAGTTTGTTCGTTATTGTGAAGATTCTTTCTGGTCTTGCCAGGAAGTAGTTGGAATGCAATGTTTCTGACATTAAATACAACCCCAAAATGTGTTTCTACCATACTTGCTAAAATATCCAAACTAAAATCAACATTTCCATGCTTCTTTTCAAATAAAGCACCTAAATGCAGTGTAATTTATGTTTTGGCTACAGTACATATTTGATATATTCTGCAGATATATATTTTTACAACCCTACAATGTTACCTGGCAAAGTGGAAGAACTACAGCTATGGTGCTGATTTGAATCAAGCTGCATGGCGCGGCTCAAGGGAATTGTAGGTTTTTAAAATATTAGAGTATTTTACTGAGTTGAGAGTACACCGAGGAGTGTAAGGGATGGGAAACACATTTGATTAGATTTTAAATATCTAATTATTAAATGGGTGAAGATTAATTTTGACCACATTTAACAGCACCCAAGAGCTCTCGATAACAGTTGGTCTCATGTCTGTAGCCCCTTTTGTTACCAAATGACAAGCCTTCCAGCATGCACTGAGGTCAAGGGTCAGAGGTCAATATTTCAAAGCAGGAGCTATTTACAATCTTCAGATTGACATAATGTTACAGGTCGAGACCTTTCCAACAATTTGTTTGGTTTAGTCCTACCACAAAGTTTTAATTTTCACATTTCATGACCACAGCCTTGGCCCCCGGCTTACTTTCAGGAAGCCCTTTGGAGGCCCAACATATGAAACGGTAGTTTTGTTTTTTGTGGAATAGTGACAAACATCATTTAAGGTAATCATTTTTGACAAATTTACAATCCATCTAGTAATTTTGGCATACTTTGAAGCTAATTTTTCTGATGCTCTCTCTTTTCAAACCTAACCCAAGTAATTCAGGCCCATACCTGTAGCAATGCCCTGGATGGTCAGCAGGATACAACATGTAAAGGTGACTAAACAAACAACAGCTTTCATTTCATGTGTTTGGAGGGAAATGAAAGTTATTTTGTTTGTTTGTTATTAAAATAAGTAATGTTTTACATGTAATCCTGCTGACCACCCAGGGCATTACTACTGGTATGGGTCTGAATTGCTTGGGTTAGATTTAGGTCCAGTATTTGATGAGTTGGGAATGAGAACGTGTTGACACATGTGCGCAAGTGACACTTTTATACAGCAACCGCACACACACAATGAGCTTACTTAAGCCTCTCAGCCAGACAGGAAGCAGGGGAAAGTAAAGAGGAAATAAAAGTCTTTTACTCCAGACAGGCCTGCATTTCCACTTAAAACCTTCTCCAGCGCTCCAAACCTCCCCCAGCCCGCTTCCCCTTCATGGGCACACTGCTCTTCTCACTACCCAGGTCAGACCACCCTTCATCCCCCTTTACTGCTCACTCTCCTGTCCTCCATTACCAACCACACACCTACCGACACGTAACCACCGTCTGTCTCCCCAGCGGAGACAAGGTAAACAGGGTTTGCCCTGTGGTGATAATGGAGGAAAACGGAAAATGGGGGGGGGGGGTCCTCCAGCTCTTCCCTACAATCTGGCAATAGCTATGGAGCAGTCCTGATGAGGGCAGAGTACTTCGTATTTATACAACTTCTTGAAGGGTTGTGCTCGTGTGTGCTCCTGCCAAGGAATGAAAGGAAGAAAAACACAGGCACTGGAAGGGAGCAGTGAGGATGGATAGATAGATAGGTGGGTAGGTACATAGATAGATAGATGATGGATATGTAACCCCTACCATGTAGGTGGGGCCTGGGTTCTGCTTTAAATAAGTGGCGCTATTACCTGAAGTAATACACTGTTTAAATTGTTACCAAGCGTTTCTTAATTCTTAACTTAATTATAACTATTGGCGGTGCCTCCATTAACTGTGTGGAAATAGTTTGAATAGGACTTCCTTTTAACCGTTAAATGTATTTATATTTTAATACCACTATGAATTGTCTATTCTAAATGTCTATGACGCAACACATTTGCTTTAAATTCAAATATACCGAAAGGTAGGTATTTATTAACCAGATGTTAATGTAAAATATTTGTAGCTTGGAATTATCAACAGTCAATAATAATAATAGACAATGTCACAATATGTATAAACAAATGGCTCAAAGCCTGTTCCAATTCTATTCAATAATAATTAATATTTCCAATAAACTCTGTTGTCAACTCAATCAATGCAAAGACAAAATTGTACATATACCAATAAAACCAAATAAAACTGTGGGCCCACACACACTCTCACACAATGTAGCGCAGTCCAAGTGTAACGTTACAGGCCTGACGTTGCTTGTGAGCGGTGAGGCCTTAAAACTGTAATTGGCCGCTTCGCTTGTTTCTGGACACAAGCAGAAACAAAATAGCTCGTGCTTAATTTCAGTACTCACGTATCCATGGAAACGGAGTGGGGAAAAGGGGGCCGAAGAGCGGCATAGATGGGGGGGGGGTGTCAAGTGCTCTGCTGCGAGCACAGGAGAATGAGTGAGGGCCTGAAAAAAAACCACCGGACAGTCACAGGCACACCGGGGGAAGGAAACGGTCTCCGCAGTCGTCCAACGGAGAGCTTTCCTGGTCCTTGGTCTCTCACCTTCGACTATGTCCAAATCCTGAATCAACAGGATACACTGAGCTACCAAGTCCAAATACCATCTCGATTTGATCTAGCATGAACTTGTCACTCAAACTAACGTTAGCAACCTAGCTAAGGTCACTATGCTAAGCTATCCGCGATTAGCTATTACTACATTCATATTACACTATTACGGGGAGTTACAGTTCACAAACATCACAAGAAACTTATTTACCTCTTGTACATCCAGTTAGCACATACATCCCACGGATAACGCTCTGTTGATCCCGACGTTATGTACAAACAGCTCAAAATACAGAATAGCAGCTTTCCTCAGCGGTTTCCTCATGCATTCTGACTCTTTACCTCACGCCACCTAATGTCGTAGTACTAAGTCCCGCCCCTCTATCTCAGCATACATTTTGGTTGGCTAAATATTACAGACGTACCAATGAAAGAAAAGGAATGAATGACATTTAACATCACGTTAGGCTGTAAGCCTAACAACCAAGCTAGCAACACGCACTGTATATTGTACACATCAAATAAACCAGGCTCATGAATGAACTCACGTTAGAGCTTGTAAGTTGTACATATGATAACTTATAACCACTGTAAATAAACGTGTACATAACCATGAAATGAACTGTAGCTTATTTATTGAAGGTACTGTAATCTTATTTATTCATTTAACTTATTCTGTTTTAACTTATTCATTAAATGCTCATAGCTCACTTTATTCACTGGGCTACACCAAGCATTTTTCTGGCGTGACGTCGGTGTTGGATAAGCGCACAGCCTTCACTACTCCCAGTGCCTGCCCCTTTAAGCTTTCCATTATCCTTCTCCATTTCTCTTTGGGTGCACAGTCACTCTCCTCCACCATCAGGTTAGCCTGCTCCATCCAATGGTCAAACGGGCTACACCCTCCCCCTTCTAAATGTCTGATGTCCTCAGCAGACTCAATAAACTGAACTTAACTCAACATAAAGGATGTATCGTGAGCAGACTTGCTCTAGGTGTTCCTTATCTTAATAACACCTCGGTAGACAATGGTAAGAGGTTGTTCCCTAGCTCTACCTGGCTCATCATAGGTAAGTCTCATTATTGGTTTGACTGATCTTTTTCGCCTAGCTTGTTTAGGGGACCCTTTTGCCTTTGATCTACTGGACATTCTATCATCTGCTTCACTTGAAACTGGTTCCGTCTCTGAGTCAGTCTCGGGGTTCCTGTCTCCTTGCATACAGTGTTCTGGCTCTGAACGACTGTCACTGTCTGTCTCTTGCTTCCGTATGCACTTCACTCTGTCTGGGACTTTGAGTGGACTTTTCTCTTCTCTAAGTAAGTTCGATATGATGGCCTTTGGGAGCAGTTGTACTCCAGATCGGAAGAGTCAGAGGATGATTCACATTCTTCTTGTAATTGGCAGTCAGTTGTCACTGTTTTTTTCCTGTTCTGACCGCTGGTTCGGGTTCTAGTCCTTGAGGGCACAGGGTCATTATTGTCTCACCCCTTCCTTCTGTGGCTTGGTAGCCAGTGCAGCGAACATTGATTTCATTTCCTTGATCTCTGTTCTTAGGCTTTGGATCTCTGACAGTTTGTTTTCAGCTTGTGGTCGGGCGTGGACGGTACGCACTGTAGACTGAGTGAGTTTAGCTCTGGAAGCTTCATATTCCTCTTCTGTGCGGATCTCCCGCAATAGCTCAAGGAACGTGCGTGGGTTATCCTTCCGTTCTCTCAGTCGCAGCTGGATCAACATCAGGTCAGCATCTACTGCTCCTTTAAGCAGTTGCTCCACACGAGCTCGAATCATGTTGCTGGCCGGGAGGCCACCTTGTTGTACAACTTTGGACAGACAACGCTCCATTCTCCTCAAGAAGTCGGACAGTTTCTCTCCAGGTTGTTGGCGCTGCAGTCTGAACGCGAAGTAGAGATTATCTCCTGATTCCGCCAGTCCAAATGCACTTTCCAGAGCTTCCAAGCATTTTTCTGGCGTGACGTCGGTGTCGGATAAGCGCACAGCCTTGACTACTTCCAGTGCCTGCCCCTTTAAGCTTTCCATTATCCTTCTCCATTTCTCTTTGGGTGCACAGTCACTCTCCTCCACCATCAGGTAAGCCTGCTCCATCCAATGGTCGAACGGTTCTTCCCCCGCTAGGGTAGGCACAGTACCTGAGAAGGTGCGCAGACGCCGGTATCCTCCACTCTCTGATGGGGGCTTGACTGTTTGGTCTAGCAGGTCACCAACAGCATGAATTCCACGGAAGAGGGGGCTGGCTCTGGCTCGGTGAATAGAGCCTTCACATCTCCCATTGACTTGCCCTCACCTTGAGGCAGAGCATGCAGCTTAGTGTGGAACTCATAGGTTGCTCCTAGATCTTCAGCCACAATGTAGATTGGCTATGCTTTTACTCCCTCTTCTGGAGGTATTTCGGGGGGAACATTTGAATCAGTTACTGTTCCTCGGCACTCACAAAGCACCATGAGGTCATTGGATGTGTCACTTAACATCCCACCTCTCACGTGCACGCGTCCCAGACACTTTATAGTCTGTAGAACAGCTTCTATTTGTGCTATTTCAGTGTTGCCTGGGACAACAGTCATTAGCACATGCTTCTCTTTTAACTTGTTTACAAACAGTGTTCGACTTTACTTGTGTTTGCGTCGTTTTAAACGTTTTTTTTTTTTTTTTTTAACTGAGTTGACTACTTAGTTTTGTTTGAAACTACTCTATCCCAGCGGTGCCTCCATTGTGTAACCCCTACCATGTAGGTGGAGCCTGGGCTCTGCAAAGGGTATGGGTTTGTGTATTTTGAAGAAGATGTCAGCATACAGACAGTCATCGAGCAACAGATCAGTGCCAAGGGGAGGACACTCAGACTGGGTCCTGCCATAAGGAAAGAGGAAGTCTGGGTACAAACCGCCCCGCTTTATTCCCCGGGCTCCTTGGACGAACCCCACCCAGCACATCTATGCTCCTGTTCGAGGTGGCCTGGCACAACCCATGCCCATCGCTGGCAACCCCTGCGGTCAGGATAACCAGATACAGAACGACGACCAGACATCACCCTCCATGACACTGTCTAATGCTTACGTGCTACCTGAGGGCAAATGGACTCCCAACACTTTTTATTGGTGGGATTGACATGGAGGTGGGGGAAAAGTTTAATCTTCACAAAGTTTGGTGCTGTCAGGGAAGTGAAAATCATCCGTTACCCCAGCGGTGCCTCCATTGTGTAACCCCTACCATCTAGGTGGGGCCTGGGTTCTGCTTTAAATAAGTGGCGCTATTACCTGAAGTAATACTGTTTAAATTGTTACCAAGTGTTTCTTAATTCTTAACTTAATTATAACTATTGGCGGTGCCTCCATTAACTGTGGAAATAGTTTGAATATGACTTCCTTTTAACCCTTTAAATGTATTTATATTTTAATACCACTATGAATTGTCTATTCTAAATGTCTATGACGCAACACATTTGCTTTAAATTCAAATATACCGAAAGGTAGGTATCTATTAAGCAGATGTTAATGTAAAATATTTGTAGTTTGGAATTATCAACAGTCAATAATAATAATAGACAATGTCACAATATGTATAAACAAATGGCTCAAAGCCTGTTCCAATTCTATTCAATAATAATTAATATTTCCGATAAACTCTTGTCAACTCAAATCAATGTAAAGACAAATTGTACATATACCAATAAAACTGTGGGCCCACACACACAATGTAGCGCAGTCCAAGTGTAACGTTACCGTTGCAGGCCTGACGTTGCTTGTGAGCGGTGAGGCCTTAAAACTGTAATTGGCCGCTTCGCTTGGTTCTGGACACAAGCAGAAACAAAATAGCTCGTGCTTAATTTCAGTACTCACGTATCCGTGGAAACGGAGTGGGGAAGAGGGGGCCGAAGAGAGGCAGGGTTGGGGGGGGGGGTCAAGCGCTCTGCTGCGAGCGCAGGAGAATGAGTGAGGGCCTGAAGACACCACCGGACAGTCACAGGCACACCGGGGGAAGGAAACGGTCTCCGCAGTCGTCCAACGGAGAGCTTTCCTGGTCCTTGGTCTCTCACCTTCGACTATGTCCAAATCCTGAATCAACAGGATACACTGAGCTGCCAAGTCCAAATACCATCTCGACTTGATCTAGCATCAACTTGTCACTCAAACTAACGTTAGCAACCTAGCTAACATCACTATGCTAAGCTAACCGCGATTAGCTATTGCAACATTCGGGAGTTACAGTTCACAAACATCACAAGAAACATATTTACCTCTTGTACATCCAGTTAGTACATACATCCCACGGATAACGCTCTGTACAAACAGCTCACAATACAGAAGAGCAGCTTTCCTCACGCGTTCTGACTCTTTACCTCACGCCACCTAAGGTCGTAGTACCAAGTCCCGCCCCTCTATCTCAGCGTACATTTGGTTGGCTAAATATTACAGACGTACCAATGAAAGGAATGAATAACATTTAACATCACGTTAGGCTGTAAGTCTAACAACACGTACTGTATATTGTACACATCAAATAAACCAGGCTCATGAATGAACTCACGTTAGAGCTTGTACTGTTGTGGGTCGGAAAGGAACCAGTGCAGGTATCCGGCAGGGTCAAGCCCGTAGGCACGTTTATTCCGGTTCAGGGAAGGGAAATGCGGGATGTGTATGGTGCAACTAGAGTCCTGGATGTGGGGTGTGTAAAAGACTATGCGTCTGTGTGCAGGGCGAGTGTGGTGCGTGCGTGCAGGAATGTAAGTGAGTGGAGGGTGTTTGTGCGTGCTGGTGAAGCGCAAGTCCAGGAGTAGGGGTTCTGCGGGAGGCAGCGTGGGAGCACAAGGAAGGGGTCCGAGGAACACAAGGGACGCGAGAAAGACGGAGCCCGAGAAGCACAAGCACCGGGGGTTCTGGGAGGACGGGAGAGAGAGAGACACAGGATTAGACTCAGGGATCACAACACAGGAATCGCAGGAGAAAACACAGCCAAAGAGTCTAGCGACCTACTGGGTAACTACCGTACTAGATGGCACAATCTGGCAACGACTGCGCGCCAGCGTCCTCTCTTATAGCTGGCTGCGGATTGGCTTCAGGTGCGCTGATCACCGAGGATCCTCTGGCGCGTAGCTGCGCTCTCAACGAGCGCGCTGATTGAGCCCTGCTGGTAGACTCAGGCGGAGACGCGCCTTGCGTCTGGACCACAACATGCAAGTTGTACATATCATCAGAGGTGGGAAAACCCAGTCCAGAAAGTAAAAACCCTAACCGGGTCTTTACTCCATCCACGTATTAAACCAGCTGATTTGAGAAACTAGTCAGCGCAACCTGACGGTTTAGTACATGGGTGGAGTGAAGACACAGTTAGGATTTTTACTTTCTGGACCGGGTTTTTCAACCTCTGCATATCATAACTTATAACCACTGTAAATAAACGTGTACATAACCATGAAATGAACTGTAGCTTATTTATTGAAGGTACTGTAATCTTATTTATTCATTTAACTTATTCTGTTTTAACTTATTCGTCAAATGCTCATAGCTCACTTTCTTCACTGGGCTACAGATAGATAGATAGATAACCTATCAATCTATCTATCTATCTATCTATCTATCTATCTATCTATCTATCTATCTATCTATCTATCTATCTACCTTTCTGTTTTGATTCCAGCAGGTTCTTCTTGCTGAGGTGATGTGAACAGGTCATCACCATAGCTTGCCGGGGTTAGAGGGCTTGGTGATGGAGGGGGGTGGGGTCGTTGTGTTGTCGTCAAGATAAACGGATGCAGGGCTGTGACTGCTGTGATGCGAGGAGCCCAGGGGAACTGATGGCTTGATGAGATTGAACTGTGACCTTTGACCCTTGTAAAAGGTGGAGGGGGCTGATCATCTCATTGTAGTGACAGGTCTAAAGACACGAGCAAAACCGTAGGAGAACTTGAAACTACAAACCACGTGGGAAAACATAAGCAGAAGAAAGAACCGGGTGGTCTCCGCGTGTGAGCAAATGAGGACGTGTGTGTGTGTGTGTGTGTGTGTGTGTGTGTGTGTGTGTGTGTGTGTGTGTGTGTGTGTGTGTGTGTGTGTGTGAATGTTCTCACATGCACAGATCGACATATGCCAATGTATGTGTCCAAATCCTCCGTGAACACAACACATGGCCCATTACAACTGTAGTTCATGGTCACGCCTATTTGCATATGAAACCGGTCGTCGGCTTGGGTCGTTATGCCGCTGTGTTGTTTATTAGGGGGTCGACACCTGCAGTCAGGTGAGACTGAGGAGGTCACGTAGACGATGATGAAAGGTTTCTCTCGATAAACGTTGTCCAGGTGAACTGATTCAGCCATCTTTAATGTATGTGTGTGTGTTTGCAGGCCTGCGTGTGGGGGCGTGTTTACGTCTGTCATTGTCTTTGTTTGTATGCACGTTTGTTCCCCCCCCCCCCCGCTCTTCCGAGCCGTCCCGGTCTCTGCTCCACCCCCTCTGCTGATCCGGGGAGGGCTGCAGACTACCACATGCCTCCTCCCATACATGTGGAGTCACCAGCTGCTTCGTTTCACCTGACAGTCAGGAGTTTCACCAGGGGGGACGTAGCGCGTGGGATAATCACGCTATTCCCCCCAGTTCCCCCTCCCCCCTGAACAGGCGCCCCGACCGACCACAGGAGGCGCTAGTGCAGCGACCAGGGCACATACCCACATCCGGCTTCCCACCCGCAGACACGTCCAATTGTGTCTGTAGGGACGCCCGACCAAGCCGGGGGTAACGCGGGGATTCGAACCGGCGACCCCTGCGTTGGTAGCCAACGGTATAGATGGTTATGCTACCTGGACGCCCCCTGTATGTTTGTTTGCACACATTTCCTCTGGCAGGCTGTCAAACCCACTCTCATACACTTCTGGCAGAACTTGTGAGCTACGGTTTGTTTTGACTGTCTCATGTTTCTAGAAGTACAGCTGCTGGCCTGCACCTCAGTGTTGTTTCTACAAGGTCCGCCTCCCATACGGCTTCCACCCTGACGAACCTACGTCGCCGTATACGGAGGTCAGGGGGGAGGTCAAAATACCTGAAAACGGGTGGCGTGGCGGTCTATTCCGTTGCCTACCAACACGGGGCTCACCGGTTCGAATCCCTGTGTTACCTCCGGCTTGGCCGGGCGTCCCTACAGACACAATTGGCCGTGTCTGCTGGTGGGAAGCTGGATGTGGGTGTGTGTCCTGGTGGCTGCACTAGCGCCTCCTCTGGTCAGTCTGGTAGCGTGATCCGCCCACTCGCTACGTCCCCCTGGTGAAACTCCTCACCGTCAGGTGAAAAGAAGCAGCTGGTGACTCCACGTGTACTGGAGGAGGCATGTGGTAGTCTGCAGCCCTCCCCGGATCGGCAGAGGGGGTGGAGCAGCAACCGGGACGGCTTGGAAGTGTGGAGTAATTGGCCGGATACAACTGGGGAGAAAAATTGGGGAAAAAGCCACAAAAAACAAAACAACAACAACAAACTGAAAACAACTCTCGGCTGTATTTCCTGACATTTCAAAATCCCTTAATATCCACTTAAAGATGACATGACGTTCCGCTCATCCTTATTTAGCTGTGTTATTTCTTTGCGGTCCGGAATTTTTTTTCCGGGACGATGAAAAGATTTGTGAGGGTGTCTGCATTTTAATTCGCCGGCCAGAGTACATTCCACTACGGTACTCAGCAGCCCCCTGTGGCCCATATAAGAGGGACGGCCATCTGCCGGGACCAAACAGAATAAAACCAGGGCAGAAAAATGAAAACACTCACGTACACACACATAGAAACACCAATGGGTCCAACTGGCTCCCGGGCTTTCCTTTCCACCGGTGAATGATGTCACCGATTCCGTACTAAACTCTTTTTTTTTTTTTTTGGCGCAGAAAGAAGAATGTTCACAGCAACTGCTTTTATTTGGATATGGCCGTGAGTTATTGCTCATCTGTCAGGTCTGGGACGAGCATCAGCGACTGACCTACAAAACATGATCCGGTTTGCACGACCGATGTTGTCGACATTGCGCAGGAGACGCTCAGCCACACATCATGGAAAGTGTTGCGTTACTTCTGCCAGTGAAAGTGGCGCCGCTCATCTTGTGATCCAGGGACGTCAACAGAGTCTATTGGAAGTTTCCACTCACTTTTTTCTCTGTGCACTGAGCAACAAACAAGACGAGGTCAAAACCTCGTATGTGGCTGGACCGTGTATGGTCAGTGATCGAAACTGTGGTCAGTTCGTTACAGGGGTAGTCGGTGGTAGTGTCTATAATGTGAATTCCTGGATATTAAATGCTCATCTGCCATTTTCTGTCGTGGTCCCAGTTTGATCCCCGTGATGGCCTGGCGGCCTGTCCGGGGTGTCTCCCCGCCTGCCGCCCAGTGACTGCTGGGATAGGCTCCAGCAGCCCCGCGACCCTGTGTAGGATAATGGATGGATGGTCCCAGTAGTATTTGTGGTTAAGTGTACTGAAGTAGTGTATCACATGACATGGTCAAGCGATGTTCGAGTAAAAAAGGTCAACTAGTCAGCATTTTTGCCTTGACTAGTTAACGTGCAAGCTGCAACATGCAGCCACTAGTTAACTAGTTGCAGTTCCTCAGGCCAACGTGTAAATAGTGCACGATACACAAATGAAGTGGGCAGGACATGACAAAATCCTGAGAGCTGATTGGTTGGGATTTTTTTAAATTATGAACTGGGGAGCCAATAGGAAGCCTCAGTGCATGCTTCTTCCCCACCGCCTCATTAGCATTTCATGCAACTAGTGTGAGCATTCTGGCTTTCACCAGTTCAACTAGTAAACATCTTTAGCCTCGCTAGCTAGCTAACTAGTAAGTCAAAAGACACTGACTAGTGAGTATTTTGGCTTTCACTAGTTCAACCAGTAAACATCTTGAGCGTCACTAGTTAGCTAGCAAGGTAAAAAAAGGATGAAACTAGTTAACTAGTGAGCATTTTGGCTTTCATTAGTTCAACTAGTGAACATTTTGAACGTCACTATTTGACCAGTTAAGTCAAAATGTCTCTCACTAGTGTGACTAGTAAACATTTTGAGCCTCACTAGTTAACTGGTAAGGTCAAAAGAGGGTTTAACTAGTTAACTAGTGGGCTTTTTTTGCCTCCACTAGTTAACTACTGAGCATTTGATCTCTTACTGCTTACATAACTAGTGCAGAAAATTGTAGGTCACTAGTTAACTAGTGAACTCAATCCATGTTTGACAAGTTAACATGTCAGAGCACCGCAGCTCACTAGTTAACTAGTAAGACTTTCAGCATTACTAGTTCAGTCTAGAGGGTCACTAGCGCATCAAAAACTGACCAGTGGGGACTGGGGCACTACCAGTATGGCGCCCGGCGTCAGTAGTAAGGCTTCTGTTGGAGCTAGTTGGACAGAAGTGCCACTAGCTGCTGAAAAAGAGTGACCAGTATGACAAAATGCAAAACTAGTGTGGCCAAATGTCCAACGAGTGCAGACAAATACCGAGCTTGTGGAGGGAACGGACATCTGATATCAAGGTTATGGAATAAACGCTCAAACGGCTTTTCACAGTCACTCGGTCACGCTAACGTGGTCGCTCAGTCAGGGACATTCGCGTCTGTAGGGATTTGTAGGGCCGGCCCGCCAGTCCAGCCAAAAAACATGCTAATTTCACTTAACTGCTATACGGCTACCTCGACCTTAGCAAATGAATTCGGCTAACTGCTAACAAACATCAGGAGGTTTCAGCCGGATCGGCTCATCGATTGCTGTTGTTAGTGAACACACGCCTTCACAAATTGCTGGCCCAGCTTTCCCCCAGAGGGCTCTGGCTGGCGACCTGTCAGCCGTGACATTCCTCTCGCAAATTCTTCTCCCTCGTGTTGATATTTGACTCGTGATCCTTCAGCCCACGGGCGGAGTGGACAGGAAGTCTGACAGATGCAGAGACTGGGTGGGTGTATTGGAAAAAGGGACACAACAGCTCCCTTTGAGAAGCTGGCAGGCATTGGATAACAGGCATATTTGACAGGGTCTCTCTGTATGCTCAGCAGAGACTTGTGTACACATGTACACACACGCACACACACACACACAGGGCAGCAGGTAGGCCAAGGGAACAGAGAGGGAGGTAGCAATGTCAAAAACCAACAAAACACACATATGCAATATAAGGTCAATGTTGTGTACAGGAGGCCAGGAGGCCAGACGTTGAAAAGTTCAAGCTGTAAATATCCATCCATCCATCCATTCATCCATCCGTTCATCCATCCATCCATTATCCCAACCGCTTATCCAGCTCTCAGGGTCACGGGGATGCTGGAGCCTATCCCAGCAGTCATTGGGCGGCAGGCGGGGAGACACCCTGGACAGGCCGCCAGGCCATCACACAGGGCCCACACACACCGATTCACCTGACCTACAGGTCTTTGGACTGAGGGAGGAAACCCACACAGACACGGGGAGAACATGCAAACTCCACACAGAGGATGACCCGGGACGACCCCCAAGGTTGGACTACCCCGGGGCTCGAACCCAGGACCTTCTTGCTCTGAGGCGACCGTGCTAACCACTGCGCCACCCTGCCGCCCAGCCCTAAATATACCATACATGTTTCCTGTGTGAATTGAAACCTCGCCCTGAACTCAGTACAGCAAAGCCTGCAATGAAAATAATAATAATAATTAAAGCCGCAAGCGGCGTTGGGAGGAGTCCAAGCATTGGCACTGTTGCGCCCCCTTATGGAGCAATTTGAATGGTTTTGTCCTCATGATCATATACCTTCACCCAACGTAAATAATGAACGCTAGGATACGTAGGGGCCTTTTATACACCTGGCCTGTAATAGACTACCGTTATACACCTAGCCTGTAATAGACTACCGTTATACACCTAGCCTGTAATAGACTACCGTTATACACCTAGCCTGTAATAGACTACCGTTATACACCTAGCCTGTAATAGACTACCGTTATACACCTAGCCTGTAATAGACTACAGTTATACACCTAGCCTGTAATAGACTACCGTTATACACCTAGCCTGTAATAGACTACCGTTATACACCTAGCCTGTAATAGACTACAGTTATACACCTGGCCTGTAATAGACTACCGTTATACACCTAGCCTGTAATAGACTACAGTTATACACCTAGCCTGTAATAGACTACCGTTATACACCTAGCCTGTAATAGACTACCGTTATACACCTAGCCTGTAACAGACTACAGTTATACACCTAGCCTGTAATAGACTACCGTTATACACCTAGCCTGTAATAGACTACCGTTATACACCTAGCCTGTAATAGACTACCGTTATACACCTAGCCTGTAATAGACTACAGTTATACACCTAGCCTGTAATAGACTACCGTTATACACTTAGCCTGTAATAGACTACCGTTATACACCTAGCCTGTAATAGACTACCGTTATACACCTAGCCTGTAACAGACTACAGTTATACACCTAGCCTGTAATAGACTACCGTTATACACCTAGCCTGTAATAGACTACCGTTATACACCTAGCCTGTAACAGACTACAGTTATACACCTAGCCTGTAATAGACTACCGTTATACACCTAGCCTGTAATAGACTACCGTTATACACCTAGCCTGTAATAGACTACCGTTATACACCTAGCCTGTAATAGACTACAGTTATACACCTAGCCTGTAATAGACTACCGTTATACACCTAGCCTGTAATAGACTACCGTTATACACCTAGCCTGTAATAGACTACAGTTATACACCTAGCCTGTAATAGACTACCGTTATACACCTAGCCTGTAACAGACTACAGTTATACACCTAGCCTGTAATAGACTACCGTTATACACCTAGCCTGTAATAGACTACCGTTATACACCTAGCCTGTAATAGACTACCGTTATACACCTAGCCTGTAATAGACTACAGTTATACACCTAGCCTGTAATAGACTACCGTTATACACCTAGCCTGTAATAGACTACCGTTATACACCTAGCCTGTAATAGACTACCGTTATACACCTAGCCTGTAACAGACTACAGTTATACACCTAGCCTGTAATAGACTACAGTTATACACCTAGCCTGTAATAGACTACCGTTATACACCTAGCCTGTAATAGACTCAACATGAAACCAAACCGCTGTTGGTAGTGTAATAAAGATTGAAGAATCTTGCTTCAGAAACAGCAGCCTACCCGAGTTTCCAACTAGATACGACAATGTCGGATTACTTGGGTCGCCTGTGTCCTAGACGATTACCGTAATTTGTTAAAATGTCGTAAGACTTGCATTGCTTCAGAAACATGTGCCAGAGTTTCCAAAACTGGACCAGACGGTGTCTGACTTCTTGCGTCCTAGCCGACTGCCGTAAAAAGAAAAAGTATGTCGTTATACCCAGGTGGTGTCCTGGCGTGTGGTATGTAGAGCTGCAGCGCTTCCACACCAAATAAGTCAAAATAGCGGGCAAACTATATGACTGACATAGGTGGTCCCAATAGTAAAGTTGTTGAGCACATTGAGATGCATGGGTCAATTAAGTTTTGTGTTGATCTGACTTATGCTGTGGGAGTTATGGCCTTTTAAGCATGACCCTTTGTTATAGCGCCACCGTCTGGCTGACATGGGTGATTTGTAGTGCCAGAGTAGGGGGGACCGTATGAATCCACCTACCAAATTTGGTTGGTCTAGGACTTATGGTTGCTGAGCCTCAGACACTTTTAGCTGAGAAACCGCGCCCAAACTAATACAAGTCAAAATGGCGGGCAAACTATATGGCTGACATATGTGGTCCCAATGACAAAGTTGTAGAGCACTTTCAGATGCATAGGTCTGTGCAGTTTTGTGTTGATCTGACTTATGGTGTGGGAATTACGCATGACCCTTTGTTATAGCGCCACCATCTGGCTGACATGGGTGATTTGTGGCGCCTGAGTAGTGGGGGGGCCATAGGAATCCACGTACCAAATTTGGTTGGTCTAGGACCTTACGGTTGCTGAGCCTCAGACACTTTTAGCTGAGAAACCGCGCCCAAACTAATACAAGTCAAAATGGCGGACAAACTATATGGCTGACATATGTGGTCCCGATGACAAAGTTGTAGAGCACTTTCAGATGCATAGGTCTGTGCAGTTTTGTGTTGATCTGACTTATGGTGTGGGAATTACGCATGACCCTTTGTTATAGCGCCACCATCTGGCTGACATGGGTGATTTGTGGCGCCTGAGTAGTGGGGGGGCCATAGGAATCCACGTACCAAATTTGGTTGGTCTAGGACCTTACGGTTGCTGAGCCTCAGACACTTTTAGCTGAGAAACCGCGCCCAAACTAATACAAGTCAAAATGGCGGACAAACTATATGGCTGACATATGTGGTCCCGATGACAAAGTTGTAGAGCACATTCAGATGTATAAGTCTCTGCAGTCTTGTGTTGATCTGACTTATGGTGTGGGAATTACGCATGACCCTCTGTTATAGCGCCACCATCTGGCTGACATAGGTGATTTGTGGCGCCTGAGTCGTGGGGGGGCCATAGGAACCCACGTACCAACGTTGGTTGGTCTAGGACCTTACGGTTGCTGAGCCTCGCACACTTTTAGCGGAGAAAAATAATAATAATCCTAACAAATACAATAGGGGTCCAGCAGCTTGGACCCCTAATAACAATAAAATAGCGCTTTCTTGTGGTGGGCAAGATCGTGGTCCTATAGCGCCTCTTCTTTCTCATTTCAACAAAGGTTGTCATTGCAACAGTTTGTTTAACATTTATTCTGACCACCAAATTCTACGTCAAAGGCACATAAGGAAGTGATGGAGGAAGGATGACATCTGTGCGGCTTTGCAGAAGATAGCGAATTACTACGTGAGAGTGCACACGCAGCGGTATACGGTTTCAGTAGCAACCTTGACTCCCACTGCAAACGGAGACCACAAAGCTATGATGAGTCTCTGATGCCATAATGGTGCTCTCCGGTTTCGGGGGGGGGGGGGGGCACGGGGACGCTTATAGAAAGAGACAGGCGAGAGCAGCTGGTCTAAATGATGTCACGCAATGACTCAAGTTCAAGTGGAGAACCCAGCTTGTAAGGCTGTTTACAAGGTGAGCAGCCTAACACCTCAGCCATGGCTTACAGGGGAATTCGTGGCTCGCCGCTTATGTGTTTTGGAGTTTTAGAGGTCGGAAACCGGGATCAAGCCGAAAGAAGATGTCGGGAAATGTTACTTGGCAAATCTGACTTTCACGTGTGTTCATATGTTTTTCATCCCTTGATATGTTCACGGCACATGAGGTATAAAAGGTAGAATTCCGTTTTTCTAGTTTCCTCTTTTAAAAAGCACTTAACCATCGTTCAGTCTCTCAGCCAATCTCCCCCCCCCGACGCTCATGACGTCATCAGATACACTCATTTACATACAACCAATCAGATCCAATCATCAAACTATGAACCCCCCCCCCACCGTCACTGCCAACCTTTGTTTCTACTCGTCACTCAAAGGTCAGCTCATGAATATTAATGAGAGCACCGCTCCCTTACAGTTCTTATGACAAGAAATTATGGGATAGAAAAAGCCGGTTTTAGTCCTTCCCGAATAGAAACTAGTACGAAATGTTTTGTTGTGTATTCTTTGAGGGCTTTCGACATGAAAAGTTAAAAATGATTATTGATTTCAGCCCGACTTTAACTATAAATGTACATGAATGCCTGTGCAGGAATTGTAGCTTCTACTGCCATCTGTTGGCTGTAGAGGATGGTTGCACTCTTTATCAAACGCCGTCCATTTGAAATGGACAAGGCACCGCCTGTGGCGCTGAAAGGTGGTGCCAGGCGGTGAGTGGGGGGTCTCAGGTCTGTGCTGTGCTATAGGTGACTGTTACTTCATACCATTCACAG
>NC_079217.1:4207186-4234686 GCF_029633865.1 Lampris incognitus
GAAGGTGCTCAGCCGTTTTGCGGCTTGCCTGAGTGAAATCCAGACTTTTCTTGAAATGAAAGGCGTCAAGCATCCTGAGCTAGACAACACTGACTGGCTCCTGCAGTTTCACTATCTCGTGGACATAACTGGCCATCTGAACCAGCTCAATGTGAAAATGCAAGGTATTGGAAATACAAGCTCATCCCTTCAACAAGCAGTGTTTGCATTTGAAAGCAAGCTGGAAGTCTTTCTCAGGGACATTGAAACAGGTCGTCTTCTGCACTTTGAAAGACTGCAACAATTTAGAGATGCATGCTTAGCAAGTGACTCCACTCAACATCTGGATCTCCAGCAGCTAGCTGGCTTTACGGCCAATCTCCTGCAGTCATTCAAAGCACGTTTTGGGGAATTTCGTGCGCGCACTGGTCTTTTTCCAGTTCATCACTCATCCACATGAGTGTGCAGTGGACAAAATCGACCTGACATGCATCCCCGGGGTCTCTATCGGAGACTTTGAGCTGGAAGTTGCTGACCTGAAGGCATCGGACATGTGGATGAGTAAGTTAAAGTCACTTAATGGAGAGTTGGAAAGTCTTGCGCGACAGCGAGCAGAGCTGGCGAGGGAACACAAGTGGACAGAAATTAAAAATCTTCAACCTGAAGACCAGCTGATTCTTAAAACTTGGAACGAGCTTCCTGTGACATACCACACAATGCAGCGTGTGAGTATTGCCGTATTGACCATGTTTGGCTCTACATATGCATGTGAGCAGTCATTCTCGCATATGAGGAACATTAAGACCAACCTACGCTCACGTTTAACTGATGGAAGCCTCAATGCCTGCATGAAGCTCAACCTCACCACGTATGAACCAGACTACAAGGCCATCAGCAAAACCATGCAGCACCAGAAGTCGCATTAAAAGTAAGACATATTTAATTTATTGTACGTTAAAAATACTATATGGCTCTCAATGAAATATATTTAGAAATATTTAGCTTTTATGGCTCTCCCAGTCAAAAAGGTTCCTGACCCCTGCCTTAAAGTATAGCAGGGTTAAGAGCCAGATAAGAACAGCTGTTGGGGATACAAGTGAGAGCAAACTCACGTGTAGAGTATTTTCTTTAATAATTAATCAATTAATTAATCAATTAATTAATTTTATCACCCCCCCTTTCTCCCCAATTGTATCTGGACAATTACCCCATCCTTCTGAGCCGTCCAGGTTGCTGCTCCACCCCCACCGATCCGGGGAGGGCTGCAGACTACCACATGCCTCCTCCCATACATGTGGAGCCACCAGCGGCTTCTTTTCACCTGACAGTGAGGAGTTTCACCAGGGGGACGTAGCGTGTGGGAGGATCACGCTATTCCCCCCAGTTCCCGCCCCCCCCCCCCCAAAACAGGCGCCCCGACCGACCGCCCAGAGGAAGCGGTAGTATAGCAACCGGGACACATACCCACATCTGGCTTCTCACCCGCAGACACAGCCAATTGTGTCTGTAGGGGCGCCCGACCAAGCCGGAGGTAACACGGGGATTCGAACCGGCGATCCCCGTGCTGACAGGCAATGGAATAGACCGCTACACTACCCGGACGCCACACATAGAGTACTTGAGAGGAAGCTTTGCTATCCAGCAAAGTTATCAATGTTCTCTACTGTGATGTGTATATACACTGTAGGAGACACAAGTCTTTACTAAAACACACTGTGCCCTCTCATGCCGCACACATCATACTGGGGTAGCCTTTCACTGACAATACGGCAATCTGCTAAAGCCACGTCCCCTCTACAATCCATCTCAACACCTAAAAGTTCAGCCCACCACAGACGTTTGCCTGTGAGGCCCAAAATGAAACTACATTTTTCCTAACCCTCATCTAAACTGGTAAAACTACCTGAAAAAGCAGAACGTGTCCAAGTGAAAAATCAACCTCTGCCAGGAAGTAGCAGAGCCACATGGTTGATGCCCGTAACTGGGGGGCACTAAGTTGTGTGAAACCTTGTTCCCCTTGGGGGCTCAATAATTCTGGGGTACTTTGATGTCCTTTGGCAGGGGTTTCGGGGTCTGGAGTCGTTTAGGTAAAGTATACAGTAGTGAGCTCCACTGATCCACCTGTTTACTCTCCAAAGACCCGGTCCACATCTGCACACAATCACATCTGCACACAATCAGATCAGAGAGCTCAAGTCCTTCCACTGCTCCTGGAAAAGAGGTTGGAAAAATACGGCCCTGTTAAAATGTATATCCTCAAACTCTGCCTGATGCCCTTAGGCCTAAGGATGCCCTTAGCGATTGTTGCATTTAATGAGCAGCGTATTTGCTTAGCCAGTTGTTTGACTCCAATTAGCTGATTTGTGCTTCTGCTTTGGTTGTGCTTTGCTCCACAGTATAAGTTGCAATACAGCTTATGTGGACTCGTTGGACAGCTTAAGAAGTCACGGAGTATTTCATTGCCTACCAACACGGGGATCGCCGGTTCGAATCCCCGTGTTACCTTGGTCAGGCGTCCCCACAGACACAGTTGACCGTGTCTGCGGGTGGGAAGCCAGATGTGTGTGTGTGTGTCCTGGTTGCTGCACTAGCGCCTCTTCTGGGCGCGCCTGTTTGGGGGTAGGGGGGTAGGGGGAATAGCGTGATCCTCCCACGTGCTAGGTCCCCCTGGTGAAACTCCTCACTGTCCGGTGAAAAGAAGCAGCTGGTGACTCCACATGTATGGGAGGAGGCATGTGGTAGTCTGCAGCCCTCCCTGGATCGGCAGAGGGGGTGGAGCAGAGACCGGGACAGCTCGGAAGAGTGGGGTAACTGGCCGGGTACAATAGGCTCGGTGCATGATTTCTAGAGACAATATAACATTTGGTATGATTTTGCAAAACAAAAACGATGAACTCTGTTGTAATGTAATCCTCTGCTTAGCCAAATTCTTTATTCATAAAAATAGATAGTTTAAGTCATCCCCCAAATTTGTTTTTTTTTTAAATGAATTTAGATTATACTTGAAATCTTTAAAACTAATGACCGATACAAAAGCTCTAAAGATTTATGAGGTGTTAAGACATTTTCCCACTGAATTAGAAGACTGATATCCTTATTAATTCCCCCTTGTATGATGGACTATGTTTTATTATTTCCAATTAGTGTATGTCATGTATTTAATTTATTATTGTTTGTACCCTTATTTTCATAATACATTACCGTATATTTGTCATGTGAAATTCAATCTCTATGTACTTCCTGATATACTGTATACAGTGGCGCCCCCAGAAATTTTTCATAGGGGGGGTGGCCAAATGGGGCCAATGAAAATCTTGGGGTGGCACACCAAAACCAAAAGCCATGACTGAATTTCGGCTATTCTATGCTGCTGTTGTAGTATACTGTATAGGCTAGCTGAAAACTGTCAATATGAGAGTTAAGAAAAATATACATTATTGATTTAAATGAACAGCACCTGATGCAAAATATCAGATAGAAGCATGTCATGCATAATCAGAAGCATATTCTGCATATGCGACTCGTGGCTGGGGGGGCCAGGGATAGTATCAGGGTGGCCATGGCCACCCTTGGCCACCCCTTGGGGGCGCCACTGACTGTATAGAAATGTTTACATACTGTTCCCTTCGGCACTTTGCATATATCTATGTATTTTTGGATGGAATGTATATTTGCCATGTTTGTTTTATAATGAACTTTCTTCAAGAATCTGTACATGAATATGAACTGTGTTCAATGAAAATATATATATATAAAAAAATAGGCTCGGCGCATTAATGTTGTGTGCCCGTTTGCATAAAAACTTCCGGTACAACCGGATGCTGACGTCCTATTGAATCGTTAGTTAGCTGCTAACTTATCCGTCCAAAATCTTAATTTCGTCCGAACATCAAACAGGGCAAAAAGGGGCGTTCAGGTATCAACGCCGTGAATCAGGCTCCACGGAGCACTGCTGTGCGCCACCTTGTGGTAATCCGGCGCGCTGTAATTCTCTTGTAAGTGTCCGCTCATTGCCTAGCAACTGCGAGGAAAGAGCCAGGTGGCTAGCGAAGACTCGGAGGCATGCGTGCAACCCCGCACCCGGGCCAGGTGTGTGGGGGCGTCCTGCTGGCGCCCCTCTGCCAGCTCTGGACTCCTCTGAGAACGAGATGGACGTCAGCAGCTGCCTGCAAGAGCGGGGCTATTGCGCGGCTCCTAATCCTGCCGCTTTGGACGACGCCCCGGCCCGCGACGAGTCAACGAGGAAACAAATAGAAGTGGTCCGGAAACAACCGGACACCGTCCAGCTACAGTCCAAAGTCAGCCTAAGACGATCTGAAGGTTCCGATGAGGACATTCTGTTTTACACCAGGTATGTCCGATTTGTATCATTTCATTTAATCGCCCCTGCCAGCCAGCTAGCTAGCGCTAGCATAGTTCTAACGATGCCGTTACTCACCCTCGTAGTTGTTGATGTAGCTCGATATATACTACGTCTCAAACCCCTTTTCTTTTTCGCTCGTCTGGGCCACCGAGGAAGCCACTCGCGGTGCGATGTACGTCGTTGGCCGTGATCTCAGGGAGGTCCCGCAAACGGAAAACAAAGCTGTCTCGACAAACCAGACCGGAAGTTCTTGTGCAAGAACTCGTACGTCGGAAGTCGAACGACGCCATCTTACGCACCCAGGCTATGGGGGATAAAAAGGGGGGAAACCCCCCCAAATATTGAATTAGAACGACAGCATGGTTGTGAAGCTTTAGTGATTAATGCGCCTAGAACGCACCTAGAACGCAAAGCACAAATGTCTCGTACAATAAATAACAACAGATCCAAACAGGTGGTGGTGGGGTGGAGGTGGCTGAGCAGCAGCAGCTAAGCAAGCATTGATAGTGTAAACTACTAATAAGACCCGTTAGTCCCTAGCTAACGGGTCTGACCCTTTAGCCGAGCGGTTAGTGACGTCACCTTGTGGTGCAGTACACCCCGTATCGAATCCCGCACCGGGCAAGAAAATAACCGGTTACAATAGCAACATAAACAGCAACAGAGGCATGGCAATAAACAGCATTACCAGGTCGTTTCTCTTGTTAAATAGCATGCCTTTTCAGCAGCATGCCTTTTCAGCAGGGACCATTGGGATTGGTGTAATAAGAACATTCGGCTGAAGCCAACCAGGTCAACTGTTGGTGATAATTTCTTGACAGCAAGAACTTCCTGACTAGACTTGCACCGCTCCTTTTCCATTCAGCCAAAGTTGTTGGCCTGAAGGTTTTAATTGAAATGGGGGGGGAGAGACATATCCGTTGCTAATACTTTCCCCCCCTTTTACCTTTGAACAAATACCTCTGAATATCCAGAGATACTAAATAATGAGTCTGAGAGGCAGTGAAGTGAATATCCTGGGGGCCCCATTATACTATCACCTACCCTGCGGAGCTGGGTAGCCAATTGAGTTTCTGTGTTGTGTCTGGGTGGCAGAGGTGCGGATTCCAGAAAGCTGATGTGAAATTCCGCCATCACCACAGATACCAAGAGACGCCAGTCTATGAATAACTGCGTGTCCTACACACACACGGGGGGTGGGGGGGTGGGGTATTGACAGATGTGCACGTTCGAGTATTGAAATATTGAATTTTTTTCTTTTAAGTTGTTTTTTCCCCCAATCATAGGCCCCTGCTGTACCTACTGGACTGCAGCCCAAACAAAGCGTGTGATCTACTTATTTCCTCCACCGACTTTTACTGGATGAGAAATTTGCCGCATCAGTGGAATAAGAGAGAAATAATTCTTGGAGTTAGCAGGAGAGTGATTACTCATCCTGGCGTTGACTCCACGTTTCGAGGTTTTTCCAAGTTTCCGTGTTCAGGTCTCACTTTTGCAACACTCTCGGTGAGGCCGTTTGATACCATGCCACCCACCACAGATATGTCCCACCATCTCCTGGTTTCCCATGCTCCATCCGCTCTGTTAGATTTTCTCTTCTTCTTCTGTTATTTCTCACTTACCTATAAGTTTTCGCTCCCTTTTCTTCCTGACATTTTCCACTCCACACTCCTGGCATCTCAGCGCAGATATTCATATAGAGAAATATCAAAGACAGGCATGGGGAAACACGTGTAGGAGCTTCTTGGTTTAAAGACTGGCCTTGGTATCGTATGTATGTCTCACAGGATTTGGCGCATAAGTGATTTATTAGTCTGACAGGCTAGCTGCCACAGTAACCCCTAGGTTGAGAGCGGATCAAGCGGTAAGCATTCTGGCCCTCCACAGGAAAAAAAAAAAAAGGAAAACAAAAGCCACGGGAAAGGAGCCCTGTTGATGAGAGATGCCAGTGCTGCTAAGTGAGCAATCATTGGATCATGAATAGTGAGATTATGGCGTCCCCCCACCCCCCCTTGGGGCTTTGTACTTGTACTACTCTGAGACAAAGAGAGGAAAAATCAGAAAACCAGAACAGAGATCACGTTTTTCCTCTATAAAAAGTTTTATATAAATTGCTCAGCATCTATAAACTTCATAGAGCCCGTCATAACCCTTCAACACAATCATAGAGGAGAACACAATGTTAAGATTACATATAAGGAAAGTTTATGTGGCGTTTAAACATAAGTATACACTCGATAAATTGAACAAATAGAAAACACTAACAATGCTGTGCTTGTGTGTCATGCAGTGAACTATGCAGTAAGTGAAGTCTTGTGATGGGAATTTAAAGTAAGATAGATGAGGTTGTCGGGGGTTCAACTCGCCATCATGAAAGATCCAGTCAGTTAGGAGAGTAGAAAATAAACAGCACTAAGATCTCATGTGAGTACTGTTGCAGGGACAGGTATCTCGCTCCATTCATCACTAGCCCCGTGCTTTGCCATTCCTGGGAAAAACCGAAACTCCTACCAGGTCTGGAATGGAAGGTCAGACTAGACAGAGGCTCCTGGATGAGATAATGGGGAATATCGCATTTGCAATATAACAACAGATGTATTGTTGATTGTTCTCAGATGTTTCACATGTGAGGCACGCCATGAACCTGGCCTCTAAATCCTTCACTCACACTGACATTCAGTCTCATATTTAGATTCCAGGGAGGGGGTGGGGGTGGGGGTTTGCATCCCTTCAAAAATGTTTGTCAGTGAGTGCACCTAAAAAAAACATACTGCTGAAATTAACATTATATATTTTCATTGATGAGATATGTGATGTAAGCATAGCAGGATAAACACAGCTGCAGCTAATGAGTTAATAATGAGTCCGTTTGATTTAGATGTGCCAGCCAGCACACCTATCAGCACTGACAGACAGACAGATGGAGCCAGCACTAGCAATTGTCAATAGTACTGTCAATGTTGGTTCTTTGGTACACCTAGATCCAACTGACACATCCATCCATCCATCCATTATCGAAACTGCTTATCCTGCTGTCAGGGTGGTGGGAATGCTGGAGCCTATCCCAGCAGTCATTGGGCGGCAGGCGGGGAGACACCCTGGACAGGCCACCAGGCCATCACAGGGCCCCAAACAGATTCTTTATCAATGTTATTAGCTGCAGCTGTCCCGTTTCCGGTGTGGGAAGATAGTGGAGCAAATTCACGTTTGCGGCGGCCTCGCCCAGTCCATGCAGTGTCTTTGTCCACGTCTACGTCTACATTTGTCTTTGTTTAATGGCTGGGTGAGCTGGCACTGGATCGGCTAGTAGAGCTTGGTCTGCTCATCCTGTGGGCTCAGGGACCACGGCCCTGCCTGGAGCTGTGCCCAAAGAGGAAACGCCAAGGCTGGTCTGACAGGACGCGGACACAGGGCGGACTAAGCTAACTGCTAGCCCATGCAGACCGGCGGTTCCGATAACACCGAGGGCAGCCTTGCCTGGCATTGACTGTGTTTTTAGTGTCATCATGGGGAGTGCAGGGAGGTGTGTCGAAGGTGTCTGGCTGGGAGAGCTGGTGTTGGATCATCTGAGGGAGCCTAGTCTGCTGTGTCCTGTAGGCCCAAGGACCACGGCCCTGACTGGAGCTGCGCCCGAAGAGGAAACACCCAAGGGCAGTCTGACTGGACGGTCTGATCATTCTGTCCACAGTAAAGCCACACAACAGTAGCGCTTTGCATTTATGACGCTGTGTCCTTGACTGGGCTACGTGTCTGGTGGTGAGCCAAAGTTAGGCCGAAAGAAGGCTGCAGGTTGGCAACTGAATCGGGGTACATATGGGTCCCTCGGCAGTGATGTATTATGGGGTTATGAACACGGTCTTGTCAATGAGGAGTTGCTTGGTGCTCTGCAGACTGCTGTAGCTGTATTTTCTGCACTCAGAGGTGGTCTATATGCAGGCTGTCCTTTCATCGACCTCATCTACAGTAAAAGCAAACTATTTTATGCATCCCTATGGTGTGGGCTATTTAACGGCCTCGACATAAAGCTAAAAGAGATGGAGTTAGCTTAAGGCAAAGTTAACCTAGATAAGATCAGATCTAAATAAATTCTATTCTAATATAAAAAAAAAACAAAAGAAAATGAATCTAAATTGTTTGAACCTTTGCCGGCGCAGACCACAGACTGATATAGCTGCTGCATAGTTCTTCCACCGGTACATCGCACAAACACAGCCAGACCCACAGTCACACAGAGATACAGGAACACACACACACACATACAGAGCAACAGAGAGCTCTTTCAGGGGGTTGCTGTAAAGTCGTTTATAAGGAACACTTATCTGACATCACTGTTTTTGTCTGCAGATCTCGAGGCACAAAGAAAACTGTGAGAGTCACGTGTTTATGTTGCTCATAAATATCCGAGTCAGTGGAAGGTAACCCCCCCCCCCGCCCCGCCTCCCCATTCTCCAGACACTGACCTCAAAACCAGAACTAGACAAATATAGAAACCCGGCCTGCACTGCTGTGGTGGGTACCAGCATGCAAGACGCACGGGCTTGACCGCCCCAAGACCCACACACGAGTTACAGCTGATATTTCTTAAAACGCCACCTAATTAGCCCGGTTTAACTGTCTTCCAGAGCGCACGTGCAGGCGTTTCTCTCACAAATGGCAGATTAAGCAGCCCAGATTCCAAAGTCTGTGGAGAAGTATTCCCTTATTTGATTTTTGTTGAATCTCCTAAGCCCCGCCGACTGAGCTCCCCGGCAAGGTGCCGTTAAACTGGAGTGGTTAAAAGCATGACAGCCGTTGGTAGTTGGTTTTAACTTCATCATGTCCTGTTTAATAGGGTCAGGAGGGGACTGTGGGCTGCTCTCAGGTATAGCTACGACTCAGACCACAATACCTGCCCCCCCAAAAAAACAAAACAAAACAAAAAAACTAAACAATGAAATGACTGGAATTGCTTTAAAAAAAGGGGGACAGAATCTGGTCTATGGTGGCATAGAGAACGAGAATATTGACAAAATCTGAATGATCGATTAAAACTCGAGTCCGTCTTTGAATATAAGACGGAACGTGGGGATGAAACCCTGAGACGACCAATGTAAACACAAGTTGATTCCATGCACTCCTTTCCCCCCCAGAAGTACTTGCTGGTGACCTACAGAGTAGCTTGACTCACCAGTCCTACTCCAGCTTTGATGACGGCATCAGCAATGAGGTCAGGCTTCAGTTACTGGGAGCTGGGAAGTTTTTCCACCTATTTCAAACATGAATCATGATGGCTGCTCTACTGTGAAATTGCTCCCAGTTGTTGTCCCAACGGCAAGTGGAATCTGTCTTAAGGGCCGCCCTTTCAAAATGGTCTGTCGTAACCCATTTCTTTTTTTTTTTAATCCCCCCCCAATTGTACCCAGCCAATTATCCCACTCTTCCGAGCTATCACGGTCGCTGTTCCACCCCCTCTGCCGACCCGGGGAGGGCTGCAGACTACCACGTCTTTAAACTCATCCACCTTCGTCACCTCTGTCTCTTGCCTCCTCACCATTCCACTGTCCTCCCACTCATTCACGCATCGGTACTCCGTCTTGCTCCTACTGGCTTTCATTCCTCTCCCCTCCAGTGCATACCTCCACCTCCCCAGGTTCTCCTCAACCTGCACCCTACTCTCACTACAGACCAGTGTCATCCGCAAACATCATCGTCCGCCAACCTGTCCATCACCATGGCAAACAAGGAAGGGCTCAGAGCCTTGAAACATGACTAGTTGTTCCTTATCCGATGAGAGGGTCTAAGGACAGGATGTTGTGTTGCTGTAAAGCCCACTGAGGCAAATTTGTAATTTGTGATATTGGGCTATACAAATAAAACTGACTTGACGTGTCTCCTCCGATACGTGTGGAGTCGCCAGCCGCTTCTTTTCACCTGACGGTGAGGAGTTTCACCAGGGGGACATAGCACATGGGCGGATCACGCTATTCCCCCCAGTCCCCTGCCCCCCCGAACAACCTCCCCGACCGACCAGAGGAGGCGCTAGTGCAGCGACCAGAACACATACCCACATCCGGCTTCCCACCCACAGACACGGCCAATTGGGTCTGTAGGGACGCCCAACCAAGCCGGAGGTAACACGGGGATTCAAACCGGCGATCCCCGTGTTGGTAGGCAACGGAATAGACCTCCACACCACCCGGATGCCCCCATGTCACCCATTTCTATAGGGGGGAAAAAATGTGAGTCTGTAACTAGACAGCCTCCCATCACCTCATGCACATTTTACGTTTTGTTAATATCTGTGTGGCGAATAGAAGGGTTTTCTCTGTACTGGAGATACCACACAGAGGAGGAGGAGAGGGTCTCGATAAGTTCATTTGAAAAGTCCATCTCTGGCATTTGCACATAGCACATTTCTCCCAATCTCTTCCGCGTATCTTCATTTTGCACATTTGTTTCCTTTCGCGCTTGATGACTATATTTTCTGTCATGCTCCTTGTACTTGCACTTTGCAAGTGGCGATACAAATTAACACACAATTACAGTCAACACGAAAGGCCCCCCGACGGGTCTCACCGGTGGACGTGCTGGGTGAGGAACTAGCTTCACAGCTGGAGAGGAGACCTTAACTGCTGCAGGAAACTTGTGCAGGGCAAAGGAGGAGCAGATATTGACGTCATCTTTACCGTAGTAGAATAGCACGGCTGTAAACGCTCATGCAGATAACAACAGTAGGTTATCTCTGTGATGCCACCCAAACATTGTCTAGCTCCTGTTCAACACCCGCGTCCTCCTTTTTCTACTGACGTCTCAATTCAGCACAATAAGAATCGGAAACAAGACGTGAAACAAATTTCACTTTACTCAGTTATCCTTGTAGGGTAGACCAAGTAAACACGTATATACAACAAAATACATTCATATATTGCATTCTTTTAAAAAATGGCATAATGTATAACATCATTTTATATCCTTGTGTACAACACAATAGCATAGAAGTGTGTTTTTTTGTCATTTTACCTCTATATACCGAAACGTAACATGAAGGAAAGCACTTCATTCTTTTAACTGTCGTACCGAGGTGAGTTGATAATAAGTGATTAAATATTATTCTGGTATGAAAGTTGTTTTTCCATGCAGATGTCTATCCAGTGTAAAACCATTCTCTATGTGTTTTTGTGTAAACCTGTTTTAGGCTTGGTAAAATTGGTATTGCCCTCTCAGTATAGCGTGCTCTACATGGCTACCTGTGTTAACGCATCATATGTTGAATGACAAAACAATGTGTCATGAAGAATATGAATATTTTGTCCAATGTCTTTAGGGACACAATGAAAGTTTCTCTTTCTTTCACAATTTCAGTAACATTTCCTTCTCTCCCTGCCCCTGTGGACCGTAATGATAGCCCCATTCACAGCAGTACTTGGTCAAAGCAGTCACTCATCTTAACTCCTCGCATTGGCCTTTTGGCTCCGCAACCCACGTTTAAAAAAACACCCCAAATGAGAACCAGCTATGAGTTTCCAGACCCCCCAGCTCAAACGTTGCGATAAGAATAACACCTCTTTAGTCCCCAGGCTAAGTATTCTTGCAGAAAAAAGGATTTTTTTCAGATTTTTCCTGCAAAGTCTCAGTTTCTCCTTTCTGTCTCTTCTGTCATCCTTTCATAAACCCATGTCAATCATTTGCTTAATAATATCCCACAAACTGCAACCCTCATATTCCCACATGTGCCTCACAGACACTGTAGACGTGACTAACATATGTCTGTTTAAAGCTGACGGCAAACATTCTGTCAGCCTCGTCGTCTGTCAGCCTCTTGTTTTTTCACAACACATGTACATATGTGACCTTTGAGTCTACACCTAGGTGATTCTTGGCAAGACACTTGTATGTGCCAGATTCTGTGGCTGTGGGTCTCTGGATAATAAGTGTGCCCTGAGGATGAAGCAGCTCACTCCCCATAGGTCGGCCTTGTCCTGCTGTAGACAGCACGGATCGATCAGGTAGCTCCCAACTAATCTCCGGCTTAGGGATTCCAATGGCGGCACAGTTGAGCTGGATAGGTGTCCCAGCTAGGATCCTCACACTACGGGGCGGCCCGGCTGTGATGCGCGGAGGGTAAGCGATGATGATAACAGGGACAGTGAGAATAGCCTCCCCAGCGTCATTACGTGCCCTACAGATGTAGTTACCCCGGTCGTGGAGGGTGGTATCTTGGATGACTATGGTCCCATTTTCAAGCAACTGGTAGCGTCCAACAACCTGAGGCCGAGTCAGGGTACGGCCCCCTGGCACAGTCCAATAAATGTTGGGTCTTGGGCTTCCGTCAGCCAGGCAGTGAAGGAAAAGAGGATGCCCAGACATACTGCGTATGATGCCTTTTGGCCTTGTGAGGATGTAAGGCTTCTGCCCCACCTCCAAGACAATTATCTTCTCTATGTAACCCATGGAATTCTTAGCAGCACAGCGGTACTTCCCAACATCCTCTTTGCTAGGGTTATAGATGACAAAAGTCCCATCTTTGCCTACGTGATGGTGAGAGCCACGGTCAGGCCCATTAGTAAAACGGGTCCCGTTAGGCAAGGTCCAAATGATCTCTGGCTGTGGGTATCCATCTACAGAGCAGTTCAGTACTGTAGTCTTCCCCATCTGAGTCACAATGCGCTCATTGAAGGGGTTCTTGAATATAGGTCGCTGAAGCATGTCTGTCACCTCCAGCTGAACCACCATGACTGCCTCGCCTCCATCATTCCTTGCCATGCAAATGAACTCTGCTGTGTCCGTAGGCCGCGCATTCCGGATCTCTAATGTCCCATTATGGTGGACATTAATCCTGCTACCAAAATATGGTGCTGTCAGGAAGATGTTATCAGGCATGATCCAGGTGACTTTAGGAGCTGGATCTCCCTCAGCCTTACAGTCTATGAACTTCCTGGTGTATTTCATGGCTGTGTCTTTGACCACAGTCCTGTTCTGGTGATAACCATTGATCATTGGAGGGTTGCCATCAATAGCCAGCTTGTAAACTTTGCTATTTTCTCCAGCTGGGTTGCGAGCCATACACACGTACTCCCCAATATCAACCAGCTTCACATCTCTGATATCCAGGGAGCCATTGACGTGCATCAGATAGCGCTCGTTAGATGCTGCGATTATATCATTTGTTGGCAGCATCCACAGGATCTTGGGTTTGGGCTCGCCGACTGCTTCGCAGTCAAAGCGAATGTTCCCTCCACGCTTCACCTTGGCATAGGTCAGGCTAGGTGGGCGTATCCTGGGAGCAGCGGTTACCACAGTGATATGAACATGCATCTCATCCTTGCCCACCTGGTTCTCAGCATAGCAGGTGTAGTCCCCTTCCTCTGACATGCTAACCTAGAGAAACATAGCACTAGTTACGATTTTTTGCAGAATTGATATTGTTGGAAGATGCTGATGGACTACAGTCTAAGTATACCTGATTGAGGTACAGCGTTCCATTGTCAAACAGGATATAGCGTCGGGTGCGTCCACCTCCACTGCTGCCATCAGACTGGAGGGCACTGTTGACTACTGTGCCGTCTGGCAGACCCCAAGAGATCTCTGGTTCTGGAGCCCCTGAAGCCTTGCAGTCCACCTTCAGGTCATTACCATAGGGGACATGCTTCTTGCCATAAAGCTTGGCCTCTATCTTTGCCGGCTTCATAGAAACGAAAACTTTCATGAGTTGGAGATCGTCGCCGATGTTGCTCCGCGCCACACAGAGATAGTCCCCAGAATCTTTGTCACTCACAGAATTAATGATCAGAGTGCCATTTTCAAGGACCTTGATTCTGCTACCCATTCTTAAGAAAGAAAGAAAAAGAAAGAAAAAAATCATTATGATTATAATCAATTACTATTAGTGGAAGAAAAAAAAAACCCTGACAGGTAACACAGAAAATGTTAGTAGGATTTTATCTCCAAATATCTTCACTTTTTTTCCTTTTTTTTTTAGAATTCACAGAAATAGTTCAAAGTGAACGTAAGTTAAGGGCTGGGGATTATTCCATCTTTTTTTTTTTTTTACTTTGGATTTCCCTCCTTTTTTCTTGCCAATTACCCCACTCTTCCGGGCCGTCCCGGTCACTGCTCCACCTCCTCTGCGGATCCAGGGAGGGCTGGAGACTACCACATGCCTCCTCCCATACATGTGGAGTCGCCAGCCGCTTCTTTTCACCTGACAGTGAGGAGTTTCGCCAAGGGGGACATAGCACGTGGGATGATCACGCTATTCCCCCCAGTTCCCCCTCCCCCCTGAACAGGCGCCCCGACCAACCAGAGGAGGCGCTGGTGCAGCGACCAGGACACATACCCACATCTGGCTCCCCACCCGCAGACAGGGCCAATTATGTCTGTAGGGACGCAACCAAGCCGGAAGTAACACAGGGATTCGAACCGGCGATTCCCATGTTGGTAGGCAATGGAATAAACCGCCATGCCACCTGGACGCCCTATAAACCCACAATTCTAATAAGAGTCATGACCTTACTGATAAACACATTGATCTCAAGAAATAATTGAAAAACATATTTGCTGTACTGCCAGTGAGTGTCCTGACCTCCGTTTTTCTAACTATTGTTGCATGCAGGGAGGATACACAGCAAAATATCAAACATTACACACAGTTTTAGGAAGGGCCACTGTCTAGGAGCCAGCACTTCACTGGTACCCTTATGTTTCTCCACTGGTTTTGGCTGTGCTGTGACACAAATATGAAGAAGTTGGACAACTGCCCACCTACTTGTTATAATATTTGCAAACACTATAGGGTCAGTCATTTTGTTTCACATCTTGCCCTACCCAGAGAACCTGCTGGAGAAAATGGACACCCTATTCTGTTTTGAGTTAGGCTTACTCATTTAAGATTCGGCTCAGTCCTTCTTACACTGTCATCCACCGAAACAGCAGAAAGAGCAGGCATGCAAACCTTTTATCACAGACAATAACTTACACCAATAAATCATACGAGTGACTTTCAAAAAATGGTCTCAATATAAGACAGCATTTCCTGCCCAGGCTTGAATGGACATTAGACTTGCAAGTTCATCACAATTTATGAACGTTGAGCAATGTTTAACATAATATACATCACTAGTCTGTGTTTCCTTAATATTACCTTCTATAATGTTTTGCTGTAATGTTCTCATGGAAACAAAGTTCAATTTTCAAAGAAAAGGGAAAAAGGTCCCCTCCTAAATTGTCTTCGGGCTTCTAAGCTAGGACTAAAGTTGTTGTGAATTATTGCCCCTTTACTCATTGTTTTATTAATGTTTTCATGTGCATTTAAAGGATTTAATGAAGCCTTAAAACAGTTTGGTCAAGGAGCCATATGTCTTTCTCTTCAATTTCAAACATGGAGGGACTGACTAATCATTACCTAAAAACAGTGACACCATTATTCTCTGCTTCAGAGGGATCACCTGAAGGTCAGTGTAGGAAACCAAAAATGAGGAAACGGCGAAATCCGAGAGCAAGACATTGCAATGAAAACAGAACTTTTTCAGCTTTATGAATACAGTAATCCCCAGAGATGTCCCATTTTTCTGCATTATATGCTCAATCTAGGCTAAAAAGCTTGATGTAGGTTGAAACACATGCCTCTAAGGTTGAAGTAGCTCTGTTTTCAATTCTAGTTAAACTTCCAAATTCCTCTTGGGTTCTCAGTGTGTGAATGGAGACTTACTACTAGATCCTGAATGGGAACAGCATGCATTCCACCAGGAAATAGAGTTTCACTCTTTTACTCCAAGTGACTTCAAATTTGAAATAAAATTGCCAATTAATGCACTTCTGTGACTACACAAAATAATGGCCACTTTCATATATATATATATATATATATATATATATATATATATATATATATATATAGTGTTTTTTTCCCGAAACCGTCAATGGTGTTGTTATAAGTGCTCAACTAATGAGGAGTGGAATATCAATACAGGCACAGGAAAAAAAAAGGTTTTAATACATTGCAGTATAGGCCTGTTTCGTGTGTCACGCACTCATCAGCTGCTAATGATTAGCAGCTGATGCGTGCTATATATATATATATATAGCACTCATCAATTATATATATATTTATAATTCAGTGATTCAAGTAAATTCTTACGGCATGAAACAGGCTTGTACTGTCTCAAAGAATTTACTTGAATCACTGAATTATTTTGCTCATTTGTTGAGCACTTTTCCTACCGTTGAGAGTTTCTTTTAATGAAGATATATATATATATATATATATATATACACACACACAGACACACACATATATATATAGTGCCAGTCCCAAGCATCTGGTGTAAAATCTTTGCCAAATCAAATATGCGGATCATAAATTAGATTTCTATACTGGGCTGGTCGAGGTCTGGGTTACCAATGACCGCCATCGGTACTGTTGGCCAGTAGGGTGCTGGTGGAAATTATGTTGGGTGAAGGAGGAGGAGAGGGGGAAGGCATATGCAGAGGCAGTGGGAGAGGAGGAAAAGTAGGAATGTGGGGGTACGAGTCGGAACTTTGAATATTGACACTATGACTGGTAAAGGGAGAGAGCTGGCTGATATGATGGAGAGAAGAAAGGTAGGTATGCTGTGTGTGTAAGAGACCAGGTGGAAGGGGAGTAAGGCCAGGCGCATCGGAGGAGGGGTCAAACTCTTCTACCATGGTGTGAATGGGAGGAGAAATGGGGTAGGGTAATTCTGAAGGAAGAGTATGTCAAGAGTGTGTTGGAGGTGAAGAGAGTGTCAGACAGAGTGATGAGTATGAAGCTGGAAATCAAAGGTGTGATGATGAATGTTATCAGCGCATATGCCCCGTAAGTTGGGTGTGAGAAGGAAGAGAAAGCAGAATTCAGGAGGGAGTTGGTTGAAGTGGTGGAGGGTACCCAAGGAGGAGAGAGTGGTGATTGGAACGGACTTCAGTGGGCATGTTGGTGAAGGGAACAGAGGTGATGAGGAAGTGATGGGTAGGTATGGTGTCAAGGAGAGGAATGTGGAAGGACAGATGGCGGTGGGTTTTGCGAAAAGGATGGAAATGGCTGTGGTGAATACATATTTCAGGAGGAAGGAGAGTCCGCAGTAGTGTAGCGGTCAAAGCATCGGCTTTGTGTCGATGCAGTTGCCCACTGGGGACCGGGGTTTGCGCCCCGGTCTTGTCAGATCCGACTATGGCCGGACTCGATGAAGCAGCAATAATTGGCAACGCTGTCTTCAGGAGGAGGGCGGAGTCGGCTTGTGTTCATCACATGAATGCGTCTCTGTGTGTGTCGGAAAAAGCAGTGGTTCGGCTTGGATTCGCCTTGTCACGAAAGTGGCGAGGCGTCTCCTTCGAGACTGCCAGCCGGAGAGATGCAGTTGGCGAATGCATGCAGTACAAGGGTGGGTGTTTGAAGTAAAACAGGGATCGATTGGCCACTAAATTGGGAGAAAAAAGGGAAAAATCAGAAATATTTTTTTTTAAAAAGGAGGAGGAACACAGGGTGATGTATAAGAGTGGAGGAAAGTGCACACAGGTGGACCATATCTTATGTAGGACACGATCTGAAAGGGATTGGAGACTACAAGATGGTGACAGGGGAGAATGTAGCTAGACAGCATCAGATGGTGGTCTGTAGGATGACTTTGGAGACCAAGAAGAGGAAGAGAGTGAAGGCAGAGCCAAGGATCAAATGATGGAAGTTGAAGAAGGAAGACTGTTGTGTGGAGTTCAGGCAGGAGTTAAGACAGGCGCTGGGTGGTAGTGAAGAGTTGCCAGATGGCTGGACAACCACTGCAGAAACAGTGAGGGAGACAGCTAGAAAGGTACTTGGTGTGTCATCTGGACAGAGGAATGTAGACAAGCAGACTTGGTGGTGGAATGAGGAAGTACAGCAAAGTATACAGAGGAAGAGGTTAGCAAAGAAGTGGGGCAGTCAGAGAGATGAAGAAAGTAGACAGGAGTACAAGGAGATGCAGTGTGAAGTGAAGAGAGGTGGCAAAGCAAAGGAAAAGGAGTACGGTGAGTTGTATGACAGGTTAGACACTAAGGAAGGACTTGTACCAATTGGCTAAACAGAGGGAATGAGCTGGGAAGGATGTGCAGCAGGTTAGGGTGGTCAAGCATAGATATGGAAATGTGCTGACAAGCGAGGAGAGTGTGTTGAGAAGTAGGAAGGAGTAATTTGAGGAGCTGATGAATGAAGAAAATGAGAAGGGTGGATGATGTGGGGATAGTGAATCAGGAAGTGCGGTGGATTAGCAAGGAGGAAGTGAGAGCAGCTATGAAGATGATGAAGAGTATAAAGGCAGTTGGTCCTGATGACATACCTGTGGAGACATGGAGGTGTTTAGGAGAGATGGCAGTGGAGTTTTTAACTAGATTGTTTAACACAATCTTGGAAAGTGAGAGGATGCCTGAGGAGTGGAGAAGAAGCATACTGGTACCGATTTTCAAGAACAAGGGTGATGTGCCGAACTGTAGCAACTACAGAGGTATAAAGTTGATCAGCCACAGCATGAAGATAGAGGAAAGAGTAATAGAAGCTAGGTTAAGAGGAGAGGTGATGATTAGCGAGCAGCAGTATGGTTTCATGCCAGGAAAGAGCACCACAGATGTGATGTTTGCTTTGAGAATGTTGTATAGAGAAGTATAGAGAAGGCCAGGAGTTGCATTGTGTCTTTGTGGATTTAGAGAAAGCATACGACAGGGTGCCGAGAGAAGAGGTGTGGTATTGTATGAGGAAGTCGGGAGTTGCAGAGAAGTATGTAGGAGTGGTGCAGGATATGAATGAGGGAAGTGTGACAGTGGTGAGGTGTGTGGTTGGAATGGGTTGAAGGAGGAGGTGGAATTACATCAAGGATCGGCTCTGAGCCCTTTCTTGTTTGCTATGGTGATGGACAGGTTGACGAACGCAGGAGTCTCCGTGGACTATGATGTTCACGGGTGACATTATGATCTCTAGTGAGAGTAGGGTGCAGGTTGAGACGAGCCTGGAGAAGTGGAGGTATGCACTGGAGAGAAGAGGAATGAAAGTCAGTAGGAGAAAGACAGAATACATATGCATGAATGAGAGGGAGGACAGCAGAATGGTGAGGACACAAGGAGTAGAGGTGACGAAGGCTCATGAGTTTAAATACTTGGGGGGGTCAACTTTTCAAAGTAACAGGAAGTATTGAAGAAAAGTGAAGAAGAGAGGGCAGGCAGGGTGGGGTGGGTGAAGAAGAGCGTCAGGAGTGATTTGTGACAGAAGGGTACCAGCAAGAGTACCAAGAAGGTTTACAAGATGGTAGTGAGACCAGCTATGTTACATGGTTTGGAGACAGTGGCACTGACAAAAAGACAGGAGGCAAAGCTGGAGGTGGCAGAGTTGAAGATGATAAGATTTTCATTGGGAATGACGAAGAAGGACAGGATTAGGAACGAGTGTATTAGAGGGACAGCTCAGGTTGGACGGTTTGGAGACAAAGCAAGACAGGCAAGATTGAGATGGTTTGGACATGTGTGGAGGAGAGATGCTGGGTATATTGGGAGAAGGATGCTGAATATGGAGCTGCCAGGGAAGAGGAAAAGTGGAAGGCCAAAGAGGAGGTTTATGGATGTGGTGAGGGAGGACATGCAGGTGGCTGGTGTGAGAGAGGAAGATACAGAGGACAGGAAGAGATGGAAACAGATGATCTGCTGTGGCAACCCGTAATGGGAGCAGCCAAAAATAGTAGTCGCAGTCGTAGTTTGTTTTCGTTTTTTTTTGAGGGGGGGTCTCATGCCTTGATTGAACAAGACTGAAGAACAGGGAATATTAGGTGGAAAGAGAGTGAAAGAGTAAGTGTATCTAAGGTTTCCACTACAAACCAAGGATGCTGTGAATCAGGCCTGATCCGTCCTGGTAGGTGTCCCAGGTTTCAGCACCAAGACACCCCGCAGCTGTATTTATTTTTTTCTTGTGCATAAAACTGCCTGATGTAAATGTAGCTTGTTATCGTTATGTGTGTTTTACTATGCATGGGGGGGATCTCTACCTGTGCCACTGGTCCACCAAGGCTTTAGAGGGCAGCCTCCAGATGATCCTGGGTTTGGGATCTCCTGTGGCTGAACAGTTCAGCTTCAGCTGATCCCCGAAAGACAACTCAGTCAAGCGTTCGGATGTCTCCACTATCTGGGGCATAGACTCCTGTTTGTTCACCATCAAAGTCACCACCCTACGCTCTGATCCTGTCGAGCTGGTGGCGATACATTCATATTTCCCGTTGTCAACTGGAGTCACATTCTTAAGGTGAAGGGTTCCATTCTCATTCACTGACACTCTAGGGTTAACAGCAGGCTTATCGGTTCTGACCACTGACCCATCATTGAGGACCCAGTGAATGGTAGGCTGAGGATGGCCCTGGCCGGTACATGGCAGCCACAGGTTTTCACTCACACCAGCTTTCATCTGCTGTCGTTTCTCCTCCAGAATTCCAGGGGGAGCAGCCACCACCTGTAGTCGGACTGTAGCAGTGTCGGCTCCAGCTGGATTACTGGCAATGCATTTGTAATGACCTCTGTCGGAGATAGTCACCTGCCCAATGATAAGGGTCCCTTCAGTGTTCACTGATACCCTCCCCTTGTCTTGTTTATGACCCCTTACCTGGGTCCGGTTTGCCAGGATCCAAGTTATCAGAGGTGTAGGTCGGCCTTCAGCCTTGCATTTCATCTCCACAGTATTCCCAACATGGGACTTTATCTCGCGCATCTTTGGCTCTAGGATGCGAGAGGGGTAAGCCACCACTGAGAGGGTGACCAGCAGTTTGTCTGACCCTTTATCATTCTCAGCAAGGCATACATATTGACCTCGATCCTTAATATTAGCATTCTTGATGGAGAGCGTCCCGTTGTTGAATACCTCAAACTTGCCCATCTTTCCCTTGATGGTAATTGTGCTTCCTGGGTGGAGAGAGATATTTTCATGTCTTTAAAGAAACATTTAACTTTAAAACAGTTCAAAATGCATTATCCACACAAACTGAGACTAAAAACAATTAGAAAAATTAATTTTCTCAACATGATTTCTTTTCAAAACAGAAAAGTAATTTACATGTAAGGTACTTAAAGGTATCTTAAAATCAAAAAGTGATGTAAACCATTGCAGTTTTTGCAACATAGTGTGAAGCTTAACTCAGTTTTAATCATCAACACCATTGTGATTGGTGTCTGCTATCTGGAATATACATAGTTACTCCTTCAATTTCTGTTCACTTATCCTTGACATTGTCTAAATATTACAAATTTACAATTTACAGATAGACAGCATTTGATGTAACAATACATTGTGCATTTGTCAGTGCTAGCATTTACTCAAAAGCCTTACTCAGATATCAAGCTCACGCTCCATGCCATAACTATAGCAGAGAACCTGCTTCACCTTCATGAATCTACTGGTCAATCTCAAAGGTAATATCAATCACTAAACCACCTATACTACTAGTTTTGGGGTTGTAGGAGTGTGTGAGTGCAGTCAAATCATTTCGGTTATTCCATTTTGACTTTTTTTGGACCGATTTCATATTAAATACCCACCAGCATTCCAAATTCGAAGAGGATAACAATCAATTCAAAATAATTTTCTAAGTTTTCACTGTAATTGCTAAGAAACCCATCTATTTTTAAAAAATCTTTTTGTGCACCTGTGCTTGAAGAGAAGCGTCTCCAACTGATGGTGGGCAGAGGGTTTCCAACAGCTTCACATGGCAGGTAAGCATCTGAGTTTGATAGCACTGTGAAGCTGGCTGCATTGCCTCCCATTATCTTAGGCTTGCTTGGCATGTCCTTGGTGGAAGGTAAAAAGCCCACTATATTGGCTGTTGTAGCCTCATAGCCTGTGATAAGATCATTGGCAGTGGATATAGCATTGCCTATGTCCTTGTTGTTGTATGGGGCAGGGGTGTTTGTATATCCCTGCTCTGCAGTGAGAACAGTCATTGTATCAAAGGTGAGGGTTTTCTCCGGACTGCTTCTGGACTCACCACTGGACTCAGTAGGTCTGATTCTGCTATTCATGGGTATCTTTGTGGGGTGACCACTATTTCCTCCTATTGGTGGTCTGATGTTGTTGTGGCCTCTGCTCTGAGGTGTGGTGTGAGGCCTCTGTGTGGTGTATGGCCTGAATGTGGTGGTAGGGTTAGATGTGGTCCAAGGTCTGTTGGTTGTATAGGCTTGTAAATGATAAGAAGTGGATTCATTCCAGTTATCCTCTCCATCTGAATCGTTATCCTCTTCTGAATTCTGCTCAGTAGAGTCTGTGACTGCAGACATGTCCGTCTCCATGGAGGGAGTGTACAGGGGGCTTGAGACTGAGACCATCCATTGGGGTAGTGTGGTGGTCTCAATGGTGGTTTCAAAAATGGTTCCCATGTCTGTCTCCGAAGAAGTCATGTCCTCAGTAGTAGTGGTGGGTGCTTCGGTAACTGTAGGTTTTCTAAGGGGCCTCCGACCCCTGAAAGGCCATCTCCTTCGGCCAAGCTGTCCATCATGTCTCTGTCTGATCCCAAACCGACGACGAGGATATCCCCCAAAACCAGATGATGAGGATTCATCAGGGTCGATCCTTAAAGATGATCTAACTGTAGGAGGTGAGACAATGGTCTGTGTCGCTGTTGGTGTAGTAGAAGTGCTGTGGTAGTAGGATGGAGTGGTAGTTACTTGATGGTCTGACCTGGGTTGTGGTGTTGTAGGCTGAGTTTCAAATGAGGAGAAATCTCCATAGTCATCATCTGATGAGCTCTCTGTGTTCTCACTCTGTCTGGGTGGGGACCCTGTCTCAAGTCCAGGCAGGGACTCAGCAGTGGGCAGGGCAGCGGTTGTGGTTGGGATTGTCATAATAGTTCCAACTGTAGTTGGAGTCTGTGTAGTAGTAGATGGCTTATTTCGTCTGTTTATTATCTCCCTTTGCCTCCCCTTGCCTCTAAAGAGCCTATTCCATGGGACCCTCCCTCTTATAACCTTAGAGGTAATAGCAGTGGTGGGGATTGAGGTTGTTGGTTCCTCAATTTTGGTCATATATGGATCTGGGGTAGGCTCAAACACAGGGGCATCAGCAGAGGTGAAGTAGCCACTAGACACGTCTGACCTGGAATGGGTATTGGTAGAGGGGGGCTTTGAAGTAATGTAATAGAGGGTGGTAGTAGTTGCTGTATTATCTTGTTTTGAGACAAGTTTTTCAGTTCCATGTGAAGAGGGGGTGGGGGAGGTTGTGGATGTAACAGTTTGCACATCACTTGTTTTCTTCTTTCCATCTTCATCACAGTCACAGTCTGCGAGCAATAACAATAACACGTTAATCACTTTAATTTTGTCCTCAAGTCACCGGCAAGTTAGACAGACAAAAAACAGATAGATAGGTAGATAGATAGATAGAAAGAAAGAAAGAAAACGATCTCAAAATAAGCGACTATAAGAAGAAATAGATTTCTGCAATTTGATGATTGTTGCAATCTTTTCTCTTACAGTACACAAAGCATAATATTACATTACATACAATTGTTAATAAGAAAAATAGCAAAGTATTAAATGACATATTAAATTAAAAAATGGACAAACGCATACATAATATTCTCAGAACAAAGTCAACAGATGACTTGGCTGCTCACCTGTGGTCAGTTCCACAGTATATGGCACCGTGGCGTTCCCTTCCTTCTTCAGTGTTGGCTGTTTGAATTTATTGATGAAGGACTGTATGTCAGTGATCCTGTTAGGTTTGATGATTCTCCTGCGACCATGGAGAGTCCTCCTGCGGCCCCCTCCACGGCCCTTCTTGGGTGGAAGGATGTGGATCTGCTGGCGGGAGATGATGGTGGATCCTGCAGGCAAGCGCCGGGACTTGATCCTTTGGGTAGTGTGGAAGGTGATCTCATCTTGGTCTCTCTCAGTGGTGGTAACAGCCGTAAAGGTGGTCTGGCTGTCTGGGTCAGTGGAAACGTGAACTATTGGTTCCACTGGACCTGGTCCATCCATCATTGGAGTAACATTGGGGTCTGTAACAAAGGAAAGCATCCCTCTGGTGGAAGTCTCTGGTTCTGCATGTGGTTCTCCTGAAAACTGGACCTGGGTTTCCTCTGAGGTGTCAGTCACAGTGAGGCGCAGAGTGACTGGATGTCTGTTTGAGAGTGGTTTCATAGTTCTGTCCTGATCATTGTGCTCATTGGACTCACTAACAGTAGGCCTGACAGAGCTATCTGAAACACTCTCATGGGGTATGACTGCACTATTCTGACTGTCACTCCCTTTTGCTGGACTTTGTGTGACTGTTGATTTGACAGTTACATGATTTGACTGTGGGAGGATCTCTGTTGTTAGGGTTTCAGAGTTGGCAATAGTGAAACTAATCTGACTGTTGTCTGGGCTCTCTGTGGTTTCCATGGCAATGTTTTCACTGTTCCCTATGGGAGTAATAAAATTATGCTGAGCGTAGAGTGTTGCTGTTACGGTTTCTGTCTGACTTTTATACATTTCTTTCCTTATAGTTGTGAAAGTTTTACTTTCTTCGGGATTTTCTGAGGTTGCCCTGACTATTTCTGGTAAAAGAATGAGCTGGATTTCATTATGACCCTCACCAGAACCAATTTCACCGTCTCCAGAAAGACCAGTGTCAGAGCCTTCGTACATCTTATTGCTGGTACTTAGCTTTGACCCATCTTGAGCCTTTTTCATAATTTCTGCAAATTTCTGTGGGTCCACTTTCCTGTTTGCTCTATCAAAGGATCTCCTGTTACTCCAGATGCGGCTGCTGCTTATTGGACCCCTTCTTTTCTGCCCCATTCTAACGCCAGATACTCCTCTTCTCAGTGGCCTAAATCTGGGATAAGGTCGGTCTGAGGTTTTGGTCCTGGACTCTTGACTGTTTCTCTCAGAGGAGCTTGAAGAGAGGATCTCAATGATGGGGCCTTCCTTCTCCACCAAATTGGTGTCCAACTTGACCTCTGCTCTGATGGTTGACCCTTCATTGTCTTCCATGGTCACACTTTCCAACCCTTCTCCTGTTACAGTGACCTGTGACACCAGCAGGTCAATGCCTAGGTGGTTAGCAGTGAGGCACCTGTAAAACCCCCTGTCTCTTGCTGTGAGACCCTGAATCAACAGTGTACCATTTTTATACACCACCCTGTTCCCTTGAGACTTAACCAGCACTGAGTGGTCAGGTAGGATCCATTGGACTGAGGTCTCAGGATTGCCTGTGGCGCCACAGTCCAAAACCAAGTTTTGGCCTTGCGATCGAGTGAGTTGGACCCCAGTTACCTCTGCTTCCTCAACATCAGGAGACAAAACGGTCACCCGGTACCTAAGTAGATCTGCATCCAGGTAGTTGGTGGCAATACAGCGGTAGAGGCCTGTATCTGAGGTTTCTGCTCCTCTTATAGTCAGTTTTCCTTCGGCTGTGATTGTAATCCTCCTGTCCTCACTGACGTAAGGGGCTCTAACCTTATTGCCATCTGCTAAGATCCACTCCACTGAAGGCTTTGGGTCTCCCAGGGTCTTGCAGTTCAACTCTACAATGCCACCTGCAACACAACATTTTATAATGAGCTATATTACATTATTATAGTAATATAATACAATATTATGCAATATGATATAAACCAGCGTTTCCCCAACCCAGTCCTCAAGGACCCCCTATCCTGCAGATTTTCATTGTAACCCTGCATAGGTAGCCCTGCTTGTACTTACTCAACCAGTCATCTCACAGCACTTAATTATGCAAGGTGTGCAACATCTGACATAATTCATTGCTGATTGGTTGAATAACTACAAACAGGTACCTATTCAGAGTTGCAAAGAAAATCTGCAGGACAGGGGTTCCTTGAGGACTGGGTTGGGAAACACTGATATAAACTAATTCAACAGTGTTACTTTTGTCAATGAAAATCTTGACAAGTATTCGTTAATGACCCATTCTATAATGATAAGGACGAAATGGTGTTTCATCAGTAGCTTCATGAAGACAAAAAAAGAAACCTCGCTTTAATTTCTCTCAATGAAATATAACTACAAGAAAATGTCAGTACTTTAAGGATGGACATCTGAATTCTAAAGATCACAAGAGGTGAAGGCAGGCGCCTCTATAAAAAATTGTTCTGCTTTATCCAATTAAATGCATGGACTAACTGAGTTGGTGCATCCTTGTCATAGCACTTCAACATTGAGTTCATCACATTACGCATGCCTCTTGCCCAAGATCAGAGTCAAGTTAAGCTCAGTTCAAGCTCAATTTAATTGCCAATGGTAACAGTAAATTCTAAGTTAGGAGAAAACACTTTAATATCCTGATGACAACCTAAAGCCTTCTGACTAAATTGTTACTGAAACATCGATTACTTAAAGTAGATTAAATAAATGTAAGTTCCATTGATTAGAAGCCGACGAAAGCTAATTACAGATTTCAGGAAAAGACTAAGACTAAAACTAAATTGAGAGTCCCTGCCAAAATTAACGCTAATTAACTTAACTCAAACTTAAATTAACTTAACTCAAAATTAAATGATCTCAGAATCTTACCTGTGATCACAGTGTGTTCAGTCTTGGTGTGATTATCAACTTTGATCATGGTCCAGGTGTAGTGGTCCTTCCTGGGTGCTCTGTTCTCCACACGCAGGTTTACGACAGACCTGTACTTAATATGCAAGGTAGAGAAAGTGGTAGTCGTACGGTCAAGCTGGAAGCTAACTGCCCCCTGCATCAACCATGCAGGAGAAGCCTTAATCTCAGCCTCAATATTTGTGTAAATGTCCTCCTGTCCCTCTTCTGATCTGATCTGGCTGTACCTATAAACCATCTCTGGGCTCCTGGCAAGCATGAGGCCCCTCTCCAGTCTCATGGGAGAGTCGCTGTAGGTGGCAAGGATATGCCACAGCTGCTGGATGTGTTCATAATCAATATTACAGACCAGAGAGGTTGCTACTGTGACTGTAAGCATGGTGACATTGTGTTCCCCCACCTCCTCCGAGGTCAGGGTCAGGTTCTTCATGGCAGAGGGCCTCTGGACTGTGCAGGATAGGCTGGCATCATTGTGAAAGTGGTCGGTCAAGTTCATCTCCATGGAGCCAATGGGGGCAATGAAGTCTCTGGGGGAGACTGGAGTGAATTCACCCTCATCCAGACTGATGTTTTTCTGCTTGAGGTGAGGATAGATCCAAGGTTTGGTGCAAGTGAAGGC
>NC_079217.1:4242186-4265142 GCF_029633865.1 Lampris incognitus
GTATTCAGTAACTTTCAGATATATGTAACAAAACAGAATATGTATGCAGTAACTTTCAGATATATGTAACAAAACAGAATATGTATTCAGTAACTTTCAGATATATGTAACCAAACAGAATATGTATTCAGTAACTTTCAGATATATGTAACAAAACAGAATATGTATTCAGTAACTTTCAGATATATGTAACAAAACAGAATATGTATTCAGTAACTTTCAGATATATGTAACAAAACAGAATTCTTATGCAGTAACTTTCAGATATATGTAACAAAACAGAATATGTATTCAGTAACTTTCAGATATATGTAACAACAGAATTCTTATGCAGTAACTTTTAACAATGCAAACGGGAGCGAGATCTCTTATTAAAATACAATAAATTACACTTGTGAAACAGATGTAATTAGAGAAAAAAGTCCTGTCACCCTTTATAGTTTAGGTAGATAAAGGTCTCAGTCACATGTGAGTAAAATAATCCTATTTCTATAAATGTCATAGGATCTTTTTTTTAAAGATATTTTATTTTCACGGACCCCTTGCAATTACAACACGGACCACTAGGGGTCCGCGGACTCCCGGTTGAGAAACACGGGGTTGGAGGACTTGTTGGGTGCACTATACGTCCAGCACCCTCTGATTCTGATCTCAGCTGTTTTGACATGTTTTGTTTTGGGGTTTTTTTGCCATGAATTGTTAGAATTAGAACTATTGGACGATTTCCATCTTATGTCATTACATAAGAATGAGGATCATTAGTGGGTGTCTCTAATTTCTTCTGTCAGCTTCATAATCATTCCCACACATAAAACTATCGGTTCACCGCGTCTCTGGTGCTGGCGTTTAACATTAGCACGCACACTCATGCAATGCAAAGAGTTGCTCTTCAGAAGTATCTGAAAGAGTTCCTCTTCAGAAGTATGGGAAAGAGTTGCTCTTCAGAAGTATCTGAAAGAGTTGCTCTTCAGAAGTATGGGAAAGAGTTGCTCTTAAGAAGTATGGGAAAGTGTTGCTCTTTAGAAGTATCTGAAAGTGTTGCTCTTCAGAAGTATCTGAAAGAGTTGCTCATCAGAAGTATCTGAAAGTGTTGCTCATCAGAAATATCTGAAAGAGTTGCTCATCAGAAGTATCTGAAAGTGCGGCTCTTCAGAAGTATCTGAAAGTGTTGCTCATCAGAAATATCTGAAAGAATTGCTCATCAGAAGTATCTGAAAGCGTTGCCCATCAGAAGTACCTGAAAGCGTTGCTCTTCAAAAGTATCTGAAAGTGTTGCTCATCAGACGTATCTGAAAGAGTTCCTCTTCAGAAGTATGGGAAAGAGTTGCTCTTCAGAAGTATCTGAAAGAGTTGCTCTTAAGAAGTATCTGAAAGAGTTGCTCTTAAGAAGTATGGGAAAGAGTTGCTCATCAGAAGTATCTGAAAGAGTTGCTCTTAAGAAGTATGGGAAAGAGTTGCTCATCAGAAGTATCTGAAAGAGTTGCTCTTAAGAAGTATCTGAAATAGTTGCTCTTCAGAAGTATCTGAAAGAGTTGCTCTTAAGAAGTATGGGAAAGAGTTGCTCATCAGAAGTATCTGAAAGAGTTGCTCTTAAGAAGTATCTGAAAGAGTTGCTCTTCAGAAGTATGTGAAAGAGTTGCTCTTAAGAAGTATCTGAAAGAGTTGCTCTTAAGAAGTATTTGAAAGAGTTGCTCTTCAGAAGTATCTGAAAGAGTTGCTCATCAGAAGTATCTGAAAGAGTTCCTCTTCAGAAGTATATGAAAGAGTTGCTCTTCAGAAGTATCTGAAAGAGTTGCTCATCAGAAGTATCTGAAAGAGTTGCTCTTCAGAAGTATGTGAAAGAGTTGCTCTTCAGAAGTATCTGAAAGAGTTGCTCTTCAGAAGTATGTGAAAGAGTTGCTCTTCAGAAGTATGGGAAAGAGTTGCTCTTAAGAAGTATGGGAAAGAGTTGCTCATCAGAAGTATCTGAAAGAGTTGCTCTTCAGAAGTATGGGAAAGAGTTGCTCTTAAGAAGTATCTGAAAGAGTTGCTCTTCAGAAGTATGGGAAAGAGTTGCTCTTAAGAAGTATCTGAAAGAGTTGCTCTTCAGAAGTATGGGAAAGAGTTGCTCTTCAGAAGTATATGAAAGAGTTGCTCTGAAGAAGTATGGGAAAGAGTTGCTCTTCAGAAGTATCTGAAAGTGTTGCTCATCAGAAGTATCTGAAAGAGCTGCTCATCAGAAGTATCTGAAAGAGTTGCTCTTCAGAAGTATGGGAAAGAGTTGTTCTTCAGAAGTATCTGAAAGTGTTGCTCTTCAGAAGTATGGGAAAGAGTTGCTCATCAGAAGTATGGGAAAGAGTTGCTCTTAAGAAGTATGGGAAAGAGTTGCTCTTCAGAAGTATCTGAAAGTGTTGCTCTTCAGAAGTATGGGAAAGAGTTGCTCATCAGAAGTATGGGAAAGAGTTGCTCTTAAGAAGTATGGGAAAGAGTTGCTCTTCAGAAGTATCTGAAAGAGTTGCTCATCAGAAGTATCTGAAAGAGTTGCTCTTAAGAAGTATGGGAAAGAGTTGCTCATCAGAAGTATCTGAAAGAGTTGCTCTTAAGAAGTATCTGAAAGAGTTGCTCTTAAGAAGTATGGGAAAGAGTTGCTCATCAGAAGTATCTGAAAGAGTTGCTCTTAAGAAGTATCTGAAAGAGTTGCTCTTCAGAAGTATGTGAAAGAGTTGCTCTTAAGAAGTATCTGAAAGAGTTGCTCTTAAGAAGTGTCTGAAAGAGTTGCTCTTCAGAAGTATCTGAAAGAGTTGCTCTTAAGAAGTATCTGAAAGAGTTCCTCTTCAGAAGTATATGAAAGAGTTGTTCTTCAGAAGTATCTGAAAGAGTTGCTCATCAGAAGTATCTGAAAGAGTTGCTCTTCAGAAGTATGTGAAAGAGTTGCTCTTCAGAAGTATCTGAAAGAGTTGCTCTTCAGAAGTATGTGAAAGAGTTGCTCTTCAGAAGTATGGGAAAGAGTTGCTCTTAAGAAGTATGGGAAAGAGTTGCTCATCAGAAGTATCTGAAAGAGTTGCTCTTCAGAAGTATGGGAAAGAGTTGCTCTTAAGAAGTATCTGAAAGAGTTGCTCTTCAGAAGTATGGGAAAGAGTTGCTCTTCAGAAGTATATGAAAGAGTTGCTCTTAAGAAGTATGGGAAAGAGTTGCTCTTCAGAAGTATCTGAAAGTGTTGCTCATCAGAAGTATCTGAAAGAGCTGCTCATCAGAAGTATCTGAAAGAGTTGCTCTTCAGAAGTATGGGAAAGAGTTGTTCTTTAGAAGTATCTGAAAGTGTTGCTCTTCAGAAGTATGGGAAAGAGTTGCTCATCAGAAGTATGGGAAAGAGTTGCTCTTCAGAAGTATCTGAAAGTGTTGCTCTTCAGAAGTATGGGAAAGAGTTGCTCATCAGAAGTATGGGAAAGAGTTGCTCTTAAGAAGTATGGGAAAGAGTTGCTCTTCAGAAGTATTTTAAAGAGTTGCTCATCAGAAGTATCTGAAAGAGTTGCTCTTCAGAAGTATGGGAAAGAGTTGCTCTTAAGAAGTATGGGAAAGAGTTGCTCTTCAGAAGTATCTGAAAGTGTTGCTCATCAGAAGTATCTGAAAGAGTTGCTCATCAGAAGTATCTGAAAGAGTTGCTCTTCAGAAGTATGGGAAAGAGTTGTTCTTCAGAAGTATGTGAAAGTGTTGCTCTTCAGAAGTATGGGAAAGAGTTGCTCTTCAGAAGTATATGAAAGAGTTGCTCATCAGAAGTATGTGAAAGAGTTGCTCATCAGAAGTATCTGAAAGAGTTGCTCATCAGAAGTATGTGAAAGAGTTGCTCATCAGAAGTATCTGAAAGAGTTGCTCTTCAGAAGTATGGGAAAGAGTTGCTCATCAGAAGTATGTGAAAGAGTTGCTCTTCAGAAGTATGTGAAAGAGTTGCTCATCAGAAGTATCTGAAAGTGTGGCTCTTCAGAAGTATCTGAAAGAGTTGCTCATCAGAAGTATCTGAAAGAGTTGCTCTTCAGAAGTATGTGAAAGAATTGCTCATCAGAAGTATTTGAAAGAGTTGCACATCAGAAGTATCTGAAAGAGTTGCTCATCAGAAGTATGTGAAAGAGTTGCTCATCAGAAGTATTTGAAAGAGTTGCACATCAGAAGTATCTGAAAGAGTTGCTCATCAGAAGTATCTGAAAGTGTGCCGATTCCTACAGCCTTCTGATCCCAGTCGTGCCACAGTGGAGTTAAGCAGAGCAGATCTCATAACTCCATCCTGATTTTGTTTTATTTGTGAAGTAGTAATTTGCATGTAGAGTTCATGGGGCTCCCATTCTACAATTACCTTTCAATGGTGACAGAATGAGGATGGCATGTTCTGGTGGTGCTTGTGTCACAGAAAGTTTTGTTTACTCATGTCCAACATCTGGATACCATTTCCCATGTGGACAGCAACTCTTCTCTTCTGTCATCTTCTCTTCTTTCTATTGTTCTTCTGTGAGCGTGTACAGTCTCACTGTAGGCTATAGGCTCAATTGGCCCAGCAAAGACACCCACCCCCCACCCCACCACAATGACTGAATCAAGGTCTACTCACTGCAACGTGTTTTCCACACAAAGACCATAACTGACTGATCACTAACTACTCTGTGATGATGAGAAATACAGGAGGCGCTTTGACCAGGCAGCGTTCCTGTAAACGCATCCATATTTTCACACTTCATGCATCCCCGGGTCACAACACTGCCAGTAGGCTGTTTGCTCTGGGCCTCACTGAGGTGGGCCTGGAAAACAGGGGAACTAATACTCCCTCGGTAGTGGAGGCTCCTCATAAGCCCAGTTTACTACTGCATATTTAAATCATTGACAGGCCCTAGGTCATTATCACAGGGAATGTATTCCCTTTTGAAACGGGCCTGTGATCGCCTTGCTTCTGGAATAGTGCTTCATCCTATTTGTCCTCCCCAGGGTGATTGTGATATGGTGTGCACATGCACATCATTCAGAGATGTGCATGTGCACAGTTGTATACTGCAATCAAACTGGATTTAATCTGGTAACATAGTAAAATTATCTTTCAGGAGTCTATCAGGCCTAATTATGTGTTGATCCAAACCACCCTGATAACTGCATCTTCTCAGTGATGACAAATGGTACTGATAGGAAGCTTAGAGGGTCGGATGTGAAAAACATACCTTGAAACAGGTTGTACGTATGTCTATTTGTGTGTGTGTGTGTGTGTGTGTGTGTGTGTGTGTGTGTGTGTGTGTGTGTGTGTGTGTGTGTGTGTGTGTGTGTGTGTGTGTGTGTGTGTGTGTGTGTAGGCATCCATGAGAGGTAAATAACACTTGATCTACTGGATTCTGCTGATCACAAAGTTTGAGCTGGCTCAGTCTCATTCTGGCTAATAACCTGCTTCCCCTTGTCTGTAATTTACTCCAGATGATGGGATACTACTATAAACACAGCTGAATTATACTTCCAGCTATGATACTCAACATCCCGGAGGCACAATCTGACTTTTATAGAGCAAGCGAACGATGACCTTTGGCTCGCAAACATGTCGTTTTATACTATTAGCAATTAATGTAAATTTTACACTACATTTTACAACAAAGCATCGTATTCATGTTCTTACTATAAATGACAATGCATGACGGGAAATTTATGGACAGTCCCCTGATATCATTGTAACTACACTATCAAAGCGGGATTTTACAGCCACCTCGTAGAGCACTGTGGGATCGCTGGCTGTCTGAATTTTGAATTTACGCGTCCAACGCTACCGGGCAGGAAAGTAAACGCTAGCCTGACATGGTCTGTTGCACCTGACCGCAACAAGGAACACATCTCAGCTATGTAACATGGGATATATTTCATAAGTCTGTGGATGTATTAATTGATACTGCTTATCTGAGCGAGTGCCGACTGTTTAGTTTGATTTGTTTCAGTAATATTAGCTAGAGTATCATAATGACTATCATTAGCTTGCTCAAATACTATCATTAGCTCGGTTGTGGGCTAATGTCATCTAACGTTCCGGTGGGCCGGTCGCTCAGCAGCCCATTATTAATTATTATAATTATTATAATTATTATTATTTCTTGTTTTGAGCAGCCCATTATACAAAAACAAGAGCGAGAGAAATCCATTGTCTACTCGTCAGCCAATTAAGCGTCTATATACGCACTCATAAAGTCCTTCCTGCTAGGCCCAGTTAAGCCGCGCTCCCCCTGGGTGGACTGGGGCCCCGTGATGGACTGGCGGCCTGTCCAGGGTGTCTCCCCGCATGCCGCCCAACGACTGCTGGGATAGGCTCCAGCATTCCGCGACCCTAATTAGGATAGGCGGCTTGGATAATGGATGGGGGGATGGATGATTACACATGTTACAGGGCAGGCTATTGTATTTTGACTTCAACTTTGTAAGTTAGCAGTAAATGTGGTGTCTGGTATATCCAGATGTCATAACTTTCTGCCTGATGAATGAGGTGGAGCAGAGCGTGTGCAGCCTCTTGGTAAGCTTCCCTAAAATAAACATAAAATAAACTGCGCATGTGCACCTTGGCCAATAACATCGTTCTTGCCAATAACATCGTTTATTTGAAGCACATTAACATTAGCTTGCTGCCCCCTTTTTTGAGAGAGAGAGAGAGAGAGAGAGAGAGAGAGAGAGAGAGAGAGAGAGAGAGAGAGTTAACATGGTTCTGTCGAAAAGCAGTGTGCATGTGTAGTGCAGCTTTTTAGTGCTGATATTCTGCTAACGTGTTTCAGGAGAGAGCGCTGACATATGGATGAAGTCCACGGAAGGAAGGATTATGACGGGGCCCCACAGAAATCTTTTGAAAGGAGCGGCGGCGATCTTCGCTGCCTACTAAGTTGTCAACCTCCAGTACACTAAAGAGGCCTGAAGCACTCTTGAGTTTGTCCAAAGGTTCAAACCATTTAAATGCCAGTAGGGGAAATAGAGCCATCATTCTCATTCGCTCCAAACTCATCAGTTTCTGGAACGCTCCAAGAACCACTTCCTCTTAGTACAGTTTTGTTAGGCTACGATATTGTGGCGAGCCGGTGTGGAAGAATGGAGCGATAGAGATCTCTTATTCACAACCGTCGTGTCCCGTACACCGCACGACCCCGAGAGTGCTGTTTAATTTTAACACCCCATCAGAACTGACGGGGCGATTGACAGTAGTGGGAAGCTGCTCTCCGGCGCTGGTCCTCCTGGCCTCCAGGGAGCGATCAGCGGTGGTGGGACGCTGCTCTCCGGGGCTGGTCCTCCTGGCCTCCAGGGGGCAAGGCAAGCAGTGTGGGTTCCCCGGCACTGGTCCTCGTGGCCTCCAGGGGACGGTGGAACTGCGGTGCACTGACGCCATTAGGTTTGGCTGGAAAACCTCCGCTGTCTGGCGGACTCTAGCTTTTGCCACGCCAGGCTTTCCAAGCGCCATTGGGTCTGCTCAATGTCCCGCTCCAGTCTCTGGATCTCCCTCTTCAGTCTTTCGCTCAGTCCCACTTTTGACACCAATGTGGCGAGCCAGCTCTTTTATTCGCAACTCTCGCGTCCCATACATCTAGAGTGATGTTTAATTTTAACACCCCGTTAACACCCCTTCGACACCCCCCCCCCCCGCACTCCACATGACGACAAGGTGAGGCCGCTTCCAGACCGCCCTCGGTGTTATCGGAACCGGGGGTCTACATGGGCTAGCAGTTAGCTTAGCTTGCCCCGTTTCTGTGTCCTGTCAGACCGCTCTCGGTGTTACAGCTTCGGGGCACAGCTCCAGGCAGAGCTGTGGTCCCTGGGCCCGCAGGATGTGGCAGAGCTGGCTCTCTCAGCCAATCCAGCGCCACCTCTCCCAGCCATCAAACGAAGACAAACTTAGACGCAGACATGGACAAAGACACTGCATGAATGGTACTGGGTGAGGCCGCCCCAAATGTGAATTCGCGGCACCATCTTCCCTTTCATTGTTATAACAGTGACGATCTATGGTGTCAATGTTAGGCGTCTAATCAGGATGTCATGTAAATAACATGTAAGGTTAGCTACTCGGTTGAGAATATGCCGTCAGTAGGAGGGGCACATCCGATGACAAACTTAACACAATGGTCCTGTAATTTTCTGCCCACAACGAAATCCCACAACAGTTGTGCTTCACATCTATGACACCATGCGTCCTTGTTCCCCAGATAAGCAAGTTGTCCTAAGTGAGATGTACTGGGTGCCGGGGTGACTACAGGGAACCTGACACAGTAATCCCTCTCTTCCCTTCCATCGTCCCCCCGTGTCGGCCGGCCGGCCGGGCGGGAGGAGCGCGGCGGCGGGGCAGCGGGGGCGCCTGTTAAAAGTCACAGCTGGTTGGTAGGTTCTGAGGAATCTGTGGGCACATACGCGCAGTGTTGGCCGCGGCTCCTCACACTCACCTCTAGGTTGAGACTGGGGGCCCCCCCCCACCACCTCCGCAGGGAGAGGCATGGCTGGAGTAATGCGGTCTGGAAAAGAGAATATCACCTTACATGTAACTACACCTCGGTGGACGTCTTTAACAGGTTTCTGCCTACGTGTGGAATTCCCCCCCCCTATAATTCAGCTTATTCTTTGCCACTGACGTTTTCGTGTCAGGGCGTTAATCAGTGCCCTGGTGTTCATTAGGGAAATGACTCCCAAATGAATTGACGACACCATTATCTAACGGTCAGTATGGGTTAAGCTTGGTGCCACCTCACCTTTAAAACAAGCCCAACATAAATTCAATTGTTTGAGTGCTTGGGTTGGTTGTGGTTTAGTTTGATCGGTACTGTGTTGTGTTTGGTTCTCGGACCATTTCTGAAGGCTTAGCTTTCAGAGAAAGGCTCCGTGTGCATGATTGGCTTGAGCTCTGTGTGATATTACAATCTGTGCTGCAGACACCTGTACAGAGTCAAGTTTCATTTCAGGCTTTTATGCAGTGACTCAATGGTTCCAGGGTTGTAAATTATTTTCAACCATTATTCGAACCCTCACTTGTACGCCACCCTGGGCCTCTCGATACGCGGCAGCTTCCCATCGCTAGCTCTTCCTTCTGCTCTCCCTTTTTCATTCCCTCCATCCCTTTCTCCTGATCCGACGCCACCGTGACTGTTTCTTGAGCTCCTTTGCCGTAAACGGAGTCATTTACATGATTGGCTCGGCTTAATGGAGCTCCGGTTGTTCCATCTTTGTTGTAGCAAAGCGTCACAAAGGCCAAATCCTGCAGTCGGACCCCTGATGTGGATGCAGCACATCTTCATCCAGAGGGGGTTTCCTCAGACGAGCCGAGCTCGTGGTTCCTGATTGCATTGTAAACATGTAATGTGGGTGTGTTTGTGTGTAGTCAAATTAAACTTGGTCTGTTTTTAGATGGCACAGAGGGATTGTGTTTACAAATCTGTGTGTGTGTGTGTGTGTGTGTGTGTGTCTGTTGAAGGATAACTTCCCTGGAATTCAGCGCTGCGGATCAACTGTTACATACATTCAGACTCGGGTTTCAAAGGTTCCCCGCGGCGCCCAAGAAAAAGAGCTACACCTCTGGGCGACGTGACATCGGTCACGCACGTTACCAGCTGTCATGCATGTGACTCCGCTGCGACCTCTGACCCTTCCAGGGGGTCGCGACGCGGTGCGGGCGGCTAGTGCTTGTGAGAAACGGAGAGGACTGAATGGCCCAAGGTGTCAGACTGAGTCAGAGGAGCGTCTTGTTTTTCTCCACACTGCCCTCCCCGTGGGGCGGCTATTTCACTTATTCTACACCCCCCCCCACCCAATATATCATTGACGTTGCACTCTATTTAAGCCGCGGGGGGGGGTGGGTGGGGGGGTGGGGGGTGCAGACACTTTATTTGCATTGAAAACTGCTGCTAAAACTTAAATCATATTTATTTGCAATGCTCGTTTCCAGAAAAAGCGATAAGCTACTGTAAAATGTTACACGCCAGCAGTTGGTAAACCTCAACCGAGGTCGAATCAGAAATCGTTTGGTCATAAGCAGCATAGCTCCCTCCGGGACACGAGGCCCGAGGTCGTGGTTAAAACACGGGGCTTCGTTCCTCTACCAGACCGACCCGTGAGAACTGGGTAAAAAACTAAAAATACAATAAACGAAATGTATGCCTGTCTTTCTTGTAATCCCTCCATCCATTATCCAACCCGCTTCTCCCGCTGTCAGGGTCGCGGGGATGCTGGAGCCGGTCCCAATTCTGAATTCCCTTACAGCAATACAACACTGAGCTGGCACCACGTTTATAGTATGTGGGAATGATGCATTAAATACGTAATAGAAAAACAACGACATGACGTCAACTCAAACACCCCTGGTAGGCTGCTTGTCATGTAAGAGTGGCTACGTCTTGCTCGCTTCGTCTCGGCTCCTTTCTAAGGTCTTGCTGTTGGTACTTTAGGCGACTTTTGGGTCTTGCCTGCAAGGTGTTCGGTTTTATTAATTACATGCGGGACACTGGAGCGGCAGAAGTTAGTTCCTCCTCTCGGGCTACTGTATTATGGGTAGGAACCCAAACCTAGAAACCCAACTGACAATGTGGGGCAGTTACAAGTAGGTCTTTCTCATTTGGGGCTGCAGCAGTCTCCCCGTCTGCATCCAGGAGGCTGATGACCTTTCGCCGCGGAGCGTTGACGTGCACTCCCGGGGCGTTACGGTGAGCGCCACGTGTGTTTATCTCTGCAGAGGAGGGGTTCTGCTGGTGTATGCAGACCCATTTTATGCCCCACTGGCTTTGTAATGAGGAGTTTCAAAATGCACGGCTTGATTACATCTGCCGTCCTGCACGACTGGTAGGGACCCCCCTCGGCGTGGCGTTGATCCACCACTCTTTTGACCCCCAAAACCGGCAGACAGCCTCTGTTGTGGCGGTTTCGGTAACCGTTCCCTGTCACTTCTAACAAGTACGAGAAACGTGGCCCATGTGTGTGTGTGCATGTGTGTGTGTTTCTGGGAGAGCCTTTGATTCCCAGCCAGAGATGTTCTGGGAAGTTGGCTTTGGCGTGTCGGACACATTCCAAGTATTCGAGGAAGCCGCTCGCTTGCTTTGTATTATTTTGAAAGATGAGAACGAGATTTAATTTAACGAGCTTCCCCCCCATGAATTGTATTGACAGTTTGACCATTTATCCATCCATCCATCCATCCATCTATTCATCAATCCATCGGTCACTTACTATGAAGACATCCATCCAGCCATTATCTAAACCACTTATCCTGCTGTGAGGGTGGCGGGGATGCTGGAGCCTATCCCAGCGGTCATTGGGCGGCAGGTGGGGAGACACCCTGGACAGGCCGCCAGGCCATCACACACACACACACACACACACACACACATTCACACCTGGGGACAATTTAATACGGCCGAGTCACCTGACCTACATGTCTTTGGACTGTGAGAGGAAACCGGAGGAAACCCACTCAGAGGACGACCCGGGACGACCCACCAAGGTTGGACTACCCCGGGGCTCGAACCCAGAACCTTCTTGCTGTGAGGTGACCACGCTAGCCACTGCGCCACCGTGCCGCCTATGAAAACATTATTGCTGAAAATATTACAAAACGAAGATTATATTTCATGTATTTGAGGGGGGGGGGGTTTCTCTCACTGTTGTTTTTAGCTGGCTTAACTCCGACAAGGCCAGAGACTTGCCTAAGCTCCCCCACACATTCACGGGACTGGGCCAGAGCTGCAGGTCAAGCTGCAGAGTGTGCGGGTGCGCTTTTAAAACTAACGACCGTCCGAACGGGTCGCCGCTGCGCTATAGTCGGAAACTGGAATTCGAGGATATTTTTACTCGCAGAAGTTATTGGAGCCCCCCAAACTCCACACGCCGATTTGGCACGAACACGATTCATCACAAATGTCGTTGGCTGTCGACCGTGTCAATAGCCGTGTAAATCTGGGCCACGGTGAGAAGAGCCTTGGCTATAAGCGGGGTGTTAACGCCAGAGAGGGAAGGCCCCGGGATTCCTCGCGGGCCGCCCGATGACTGTTTGATGGATCTGTGTTCTCCAGCTGCGAGGGCGGAGCGCTCGTGTTGTTGTAATCGGCTGTAACGTGAGAGTCTGGGGGCCGGTGAACGTCGGCCTTCTCCCCGAGTCCAAACAAAGCCAGATGGTCGGGGGCTTCACTGTATGAACAGGCTTCAGCGTGGAGATTAAAGGGCGATGAAGTGGGGAGGACAAACGCCACACATTCCCCCCTCCGGCTCCCGTTCCTCACAGAAGCCCGGCTCTTGCCGAGGACTTCAGCAGCTCTGGGGTTGCTGTTTTTTTTTAGCTCATTGCCTTTTTGTGAGCGTTTTTATCGTCTGTGTTTTCGAGACTTCAGCGGGCGCTCATGACACAGAAAGGGGGTGAATTTTGAGTCTACTGACCTCAGCTTAACCCGGGGACATTGCTTATGTCAACATTCCTTCCCAAACGAGCCTGCAAAACGCGTGGCGAGCTGCGCCCCGCTGCTACTGTGTCTGATTTGATATACGATATTAATCCCCGTGGGGAAATTCCTCTCTGCCTTTAACCCGTCCTAGCTGTGGAGCCAGGAGCAGCCGCCGTGCAGCCCCAACTCCAGTTCTTCTTCCCATTGCCTTGCTCAGGGGCACAGACAGGAGTATTAACCCTAGCATGCATGGCTTTTTGATGGTGGGGGGAAACCGGGGCACCCGCAGAAAACCCACCGCAGACACGGGGAGCACATGCAAACTCCACACAGAGGACGACCCAGGACGACCCCCGAGGTTGGACAACCCCGGGGTTTGAACCCAGGGCCTTCTCGCTGTGAGGCGACAGTGCTAACCACTGGGCCACTGTTTCAGATATCATAGAGTATGAAGTACCATACGATCCCAGGATTTGGTTACTGGGTATTACTACTCGTATTACTTGCCAGCACAGCGGGGGGGGGGTTATCCTTATAAATTGGAAATCAGGAAACTCGCCATCACAAAAACACTGGCTGAATGAACTTTCCTCATATTGCGCTCCAGAGAAGATGCTGTACAATGTCAGGAGAAAACCTGCAATGTTTAATAAAACCTGGGCCTCCTTCTTGGACTCCTTCTATGTGTAGTGTTTGTTGTTGTTGTTGCTGTCCGTTATTTATCTGACTGGGGCGGCGTGGCTCAGGAGGTCGAGCGGGTCATCTAGTAATCGGAAGGTCGCTGGTTTGATCCCCAGCTCCTCCAGAGAGCGTGTCGAAGTGCCCTTGAGCAAGACGCTGAACTCCTATCTGCTCCTGATCAGCAGGTTGGCGCTTGCATAGCAGCCTCCGCCATCAGTGTATGAATGTGTGTGTGAATGGGAGGATGTGAGGCGTACATTGTGAAGTACTATATATGTAAATGCAGTCTATTCGTCAGCCATTTGCTGCACGGCACACAATTCATTTCTGAGAGGAAAATAAACTAGCTGATCATTAACCGCGTTCCCATCCGGCTGTTTTTATGCAAATTTTGCCATTTCGAAAAAAAAAAGCTTGATGGAAACGTTTTACTGCCTGAACCGATCTGATGGAAATGCACCTTAATTTTGCAGTTTATTTTGCGACATTCAATTATTTGCTCGAAGTTCATTCAAAATTCAGATGGAGACATGACTGATGTTTGTGGCGGTTTGGATGCAGGGAGACCCAGAAGTGGCTCATCTGGCCAGCAAGGAGCACCTTCGCCCAAAATAACCACCGTCCTATCTACTACTTTCGGCTGCTCCCGTTAGGGGTCGCCACAGCGGATCATCCGTTTCCATTTCTTCCTGTCTTCTGCGTCTTCCTCTGTCACATCAGCCACCTGCATGTCTTCCCTCACCACATCCATAAACCTCCTCTTTGGCCTTCCTCTTCTCCTCTTCCCTGGCAGCTCCATATTCAGCATCCTTCTCCCAATATACTCAGCATCTCTCCTCCACACATGTCCAAGCCATCTCAATCTTGCCTCTCTTGCTTTGTCTCCAAACCGTCCAACCTGAGCGGTCCCTCTAATATAATCGTTCCTAATCCTGTCCTTCTTCGTTACTCCCAGTGAAAATCTTAGCATCTTCAACTCTGCCACCTCCAGCTCCGCCTCCTGTCTTTTCGTCAGTGCCACTGTCTCCAAACCATATAACATAGCTGGTCTCACAACCATCTTGTAAACTTTCCCTTTAACTCTTGCTGGTACCCTTCTGTCGCAAATCACTCCTGACACACTTCTTCACCCACTCCAACCTGCCTGCACTCTCTTTTTCACCTCTCTACTGCACTCCCCGTTACTTTGGACAGTTGACCCCAAGTATTTAAACTCAGATGCCTTTGTCACCTCCACTCCTTGCATCCTGACCATTCCACTGTCCTCTCTCTCATTCACGCATAGGTATTCCGTCTTGCTCCTACTGACTTTCATTCCTCTTCTCTCTAGTGCATACCTCCACCTCTCCAGGCTCTCCTCGACCTGCACCCTACTCTCGCTACAGATCACAATGTCATCCGCGAACATCATCGTCCATGGAGACTCCTGCCTGATCTTGTCCGTCAACCTGTCCATCACCATTGCAAACAAGAAAGGGCTAAGAGCCGATCCTTGATGTAATCCCACCTCCACCTTGAACCCATCTGTCATTCCAACCGCACACCTCACCATTGTCACACTTCCCTCATACGTATCCTGCACCACTCCTACATACTTCTCTGCAACTCCTGACTTCCTCATACAATACCACACCTCCTCTCTCGGCACTCTGTCATAAGCTTTCTCTAAATCTACAAAGACACAATGCAACTCTTTCTGGCCTTCTCTATACTTCTCAATCAACATTCTCAAAGCAAACATCGCATCTGTGGTGCTCTTTCGTGGCATGAAACCATACTGCTGCTCGCTGATCGTCACCTCTCCTCTTAACCTAGCTTCTATTACTCTTTCCCAAATCTTCATGCTGTGGCTGATCAACTTTATACCTCTGTAGTTGTTACAGTTCTGCACATCGCCCTTGTTCTTGAAAATCGGTACCAGTATGCTTCTTCTCCACTCCTCAGGCATCCTCTCACTTTCCAGGATTGTGTTAAACAATCTAGTTAGAAACTCCACTGCCATCTCTCCTAAACATCTCCATGCCTCCACAGGTATGTCATCAGGACCAACTGCCTTTCCATTCTTCATCCTCTTCATAGCTGCCCTCACTTCCTCCTTGCTAATCCGCTGAACTTCCTGATTCACTATCCCTACATCATCCAACCTTCTCTCTCTCTCATTTTCTTCATTCATCAGCCCCTCAAAGTATTCCTTCCACCTTCTTAGCACACTCTCCTCGCTTGTCAGCACATTTCCATCTCTATCCTTGATCGCCCTAACTTGCTGCACATCCTTTGCAGCTTGGTCCCTCTGTCTAGCCAATCGGTACAAGTCCTTTTCTCCTTCCTTAGTGTCTAACCTGTCATACAACTCACCATACGCCTTTTCCTTTGCCTTTGCCACCTCTCTCTTTGCTTTACGCTGCATCTCCTTGTACTCCTGTCTACTTTCTTCATCTCTCTGACTATCCCACTTCTTCTTTGCCAACCTTTTCCTCTGTATAATTTGCTGTACTTCCTCATTCCACCACCAAGTCTCCTTGTCTTCCTTCCTCTGTCCTGATGACATACCAAGTACCTTCCTAGCTGTCTCCCTCACTATTTCTGCAGTGGTTTTCCAGCCATCTGGCAACTCTTCACTACCACCCAGTGCCTGTCTTAACTCCTGCCTGAACTCCACACAACAGTCTTCCTTCTTCAACTTCCACCATTTAATCTTCGGCTGTGTCTTCACTCGCTTCCTCTTCTTGGTCTCCAAAGTCATCCTACAGACCACCATCCGATGCTGCCTGGCTACGCTCTCCCCTGTCACCACCTTGCAGTCTCCAATCCCTTTTAGATGGTGCCTTCTACATAAGATATAGTCCACCTGTGTGCACTTTCCTCCACTCTTGTACGTCACCCTGTGTTCCTCCCTCTTCTTGAAATATGTATTCACCACAGCCATTTCCATCCTTTTCGCAAAATCGACCACCATCTGTCCTTCCACATTTCTCTTCTTGACTCCATACTTTCCCATCACCTCCTCATCACCTCTGTTCCCTTCACCAACATGTCCATTGAAGTCCGCTCCAATCACCACTCTCTCCTCCTTGGGTACCCTCTCCACCATGTCGTCCAACTCATTCCAGAATTCTTCTTTTTCATCCATCTCACACCCAACTTGCGGGGCATATGCGCTGATAACATTCAGCAATAAACCTTCAATTTCCAGCTTCATACTCATCACTCTGTCTGACACTCTCTTCACCTCCAGCACGCCCTTGACATACTCTTCCTTCAGAATTACCCCTACCCCATTTCTCCTCCCATTCACACCATGGTAGAAGAGTTTGAACCCACCTCCGATACTCCTGGCCTTACTCCCCTTCCACCTGGTCTCTTGCACACACAGTATGCCTACCTTTCTTCTTTCCATCATGTCAGCCAGCTCTCTCCCTTTACCAGTCATAGTGCCAACATTCAAAGTTCCAACTCTCACCTCCACATGCCTACCCTTCCTCCTCTCTAGCTGCCTCTGGACATGCTTTCCTCCTCTCCTTCTCCTTCGCCCAACAGTAGCATAGTTTCCACCGACACCCTGCTGGTTAATAGTACCGGTGGCGGTCGTTGGTAACCCGGGCCTCGACCGATCCGGTATGTAAGTCTTATTTATGATCCGCATATTTGATTTGGCAAAGATTTTACACCGGATGCCCTTCCTGACGCAACCCTCCCCATTTGTCCGGGCTTGGGACCGGCACTAAGGATGCACTGGCTTGTGCATCCTCAGTGGCTGGGTTTCAAAATAACCACCGTCCATACATGTCTTATTTGTGTTTAGGTAAGGGCGAAAGAGATGGACTGAGTTGGTTTAAAACCTGAACTGTTACTTATGCCTGAAACGCTTTAGTATGGAAGGCTGTTAAGGAATGGACTTCTTGAAAAGAAGGCTAAACTGGACATTTGTTGATTTATAGTTGGCGTTAGATTGAACATGACTGAACATGATACTTGGGGTCAACTGTCCAAAGTAACGGGGAGGGCAGGGGAGAGGTGGAGAAGAGAGTGCAGGCAGGGTGGAGTGGGTGGAGAAGAGTGTCAGGAGTGATGTGTGACAGAAGGGTACCCAGCAAGAGTTAAAGGGAAGGTTTACAAGATGGTTGTGAGACCAGCTATGTTGTATGGTTTGGAGACAGTGGCACTGATGAAAAGACAGGAGGTGGAGGTGGAGGTGGCAGAGATGAAGATGATAAGATTTTCATTGGGAGTGATGAAGAAGGACAGGATTAGGAACGAGTATATTAGAGGGACAGCTCAGGTTGGACGGTTTGGAGACAAAGCAAGAGAGACAAGATGGAGATGGTCTGGACATGTGTGGAGGAGAGATGCTGGGTATATTGGGAGAAGGATGCTGAATATGGAGCTGCCAGGGAAGAGGAGAAGAGGAAGGCCAAAGAGGAGGTTTATGGATGTGGTGAGGGAGGACATGCAGGTGGCTGGTGTGACGGAGGAAGATGCAGAGGACAGGAAGAGATGGACACGGATGATCCTCTGCGGCGCCCCCTAGTACGAAAGTAGTAGTAGATTAGATTGAACATGATCCACCAGAACCCTCGTGGACTTACTGATTCTTCCTTAAAGTGCCTACGCTTTGTCACACGTGGCCACTGGAAAATCACGCTCCTGTATTTGTTTGCGGGCACATGCCGAGACATGTCTGCCTGCCTCTGTGGACCAGTCTGGTCTTCTGAACACGTTGACTGTTAAGGATAATTGGAGGTCATAATTAAACAGCAGGGGTCTCATATCAGCTGTGTAAAGCTACTGAGCCAAGGTTTCTGGAAGGCACTTTTCCACTTCATATGTGTAATGTGTGACCAAAGGAAGATATTATTGTGACTAATCCATCCATCCTTCAGTATCGGGTGCAGTCAGACTTTGAAGTCAGTACCGTGTGACAGGATGCTGCAAAAAAAAAAAAGAAAACCCCTACTAAAATCTGATGTGGAAAATGACAAACGCCAAATGGATAAGGGGTTTAAAATGTGGAAAACTGGTCATAACAATTCCCTGGAAACAACGGGGAGTTGACTTGGATTGTGAAACATATTGTAGCCGATGTGCCATCGGAAATAGTAGATAAGACAGCGGCGGTTTGATGCGGCCGCCTTATTTCGCACAAACACTTCTCTGTCGTCTGTGAGAGAGAGACAGAAATATTAGTATCTGATTCGCCACAGGCTATTCTATGCTGAAACAAATCGTACTTGTATTCAAAATGTTTAAAGGCTATCGAGGCGCCACCTCAATAGCCTTCTACACGCTTGGAGTGTGTAGAACAAGGGTCTGTGGGTCTCCCGGCAGTTTGAAGCTGACTGGAGCTTGGTTGTTGTCTTTGTCAAACCGAGCAAAGAAGTTGTTCAGTTCCACCGCCTGGTTGCCAGTGTTGTTGGCCGGTGATCTGCGATGGCCTGGGTGCCTTGCCACATCCTGCGTGGGTTTGAGTTCCTGTTGAAACCCTCCCCTATTCAATTCAATTCAATGTTATTGTCATTAAAAACAATGTGCAGGCACGTGTTAAAAATGAAAGGAGGGCTGTGGCTTCACCAATCAGTGCAAGACCGACACAGCAAACACAGTACAAGATATACACACATGGAGACCAGAAGCTAAAAATAAGTTAAAAGAGAGCTGGAGTAGGAAATATTTAGAAATATCTACAGACATTCAGTGGGTAGCCAGGTTCAGGTGGGCAACAGCTTGGGGAAAGAAGCTGTTTTTGAGCCTGGTAGTGCGGGCTCTGAGGCTCCTGTAGCGCCCCCCAGAGCGCAGGGGGGAGAACAGTCCATGGTTGGGGTGGGTGGGATCTCTGCTGATGGTCAGACCCCTTCGAAGTCAGCGTTTGTGATAAATGTCTTTTATGGCTGGGAGCTGGGTACCGGTGATGTGCTGGGCCGCCTTGACGACCCGCTGCAGAACTTTCTGGTCTACTGAGGAGCAGCTGCCGTACCACACTGAGATGCAGATGGTCAGGATGCTCTCTATGGTGCAGTGGTAGAAGTTGGGGAGAATTTGGGGGGGTAGACGGGCGCTCCTCAGCCTCCTCAGGAAATGCAGGCGTTGTTGGGCCTTTTTCACAAGGGCCTGGGTGTTTGATGTCCACTATTCGTAGTTGTGTTTTGCAGATCTGATACCTCTCTTAAGGTTCGCTCTGGCGACGCCACAGGCTGAAAGTGTCTCCTGATTTAAAAGCCGTGTCTCTTGCCCCGAGTCGCCGTTTGACCTCGCTGTTCATCCATGGTGTCTCATTTGGGTACACTTGGATCCTTTAGCTACCACCGACATGGTCCGTGCAGTAGTTAATGTATGGCAATACAGATGACGTGAACCCCTCCAGGTCTGTCTGATGGACAAATATACTTAATTGTTACATCAGCTCAGAAAATATCAACATGAACGTGTTGTGAACAATCTGAATAACTGTGATTTTACTACAGACACTGAAGGAAATTCAAAGGATTTGATGTCTCAGTGAGCGCAAGTACAAATTCACAACAGAAGCGAGATGACGCAAGGAGTAATGCCACAGTTTAATGACAATGTCCATCCATCCATCCATTATCCAAGCTGTTTATCTTAATTAGGGTTGCGGGATGCTGGAGCCTACCCCAGCAGTCACTGGGAGGCAGGCGGATAGACACCCTGGACAGGCCACCAGTCCATCACAGGGCCCACACATTCACACCTAGGGACAATTTAGTATGGCTGGTTCACCTGACCTACGTGTCTTTGGACTGTGGGAGGAAACCGGAGGAAACCCAAGCAGACACGGGGAGAACATCCAAACTCCACACAGAGGACGACCCGGGATGACCCCTCAAAATTGGACAACCCCGGGTTTCGTACCAAGGACCTTCTTGCTGAGAGGTGACCGTGCTAACCACTGCGCCACTGTGCTGCCCTTAATGACAGTGTCTCTGTCATAATAGTACGCTTTGTATTGTCCACTCGATGATGTCATATCCTGACGCTGGGTCAGTAATGTCCGCTTATTTTTATGCTGGTCTGCCACGATGTCTTCCTAGCTACTTTGGGTTGAGTCATATAACAAAAGCTGTAATGCTCATTGAGATACTGGGTCAAACAGGAATCTCACAACCATTGTCCTGTGATCGTGATGCAAGCTACACATGACCAGAAGACACTCCATTAGAAATTAATAAACTCAACCGCAAGATGTCCTTCCATGTGATCTACACGACTCCGTGTGGGTTATGTCTGCGTAACATGAAGGAGATTGAGGACTATCTTTTCCAGACGTGCTGTGACTTTATATTCCTAGAGATGTTCTGTCTTGACCCCTATGTGCTGGTTGACCGACCCTTTCAACCACAGAGGCCCTTCTACTACATTCCATACATCACCAGCTACAAGGAGGACATCCCTTTGTCCTGTGTCAATGAGATTGACAACACGCAGCCTCCCCAAGTAGCCTACAGTTAGTATTTACAATTTAGTATTGATTGAGTCATTCATCATTAGTTGCTTCTCCGGGGTCGGGTCGCGGTGGCAGCAAGCTAAGTAAGGTACTCCAGACCTCCCTCTCCCCAGCAACACCCTCCAGCTCCTCCTGGGGGATCCCAAGGCGTCCCCAGGCCAGATTGGACATGTAGTCCCTCCAGCGAGTTCTGGGTCTACCCCGGGGTCTCCTCCCAGTTGTACTGGGAGGTAAACCTCCAAAGGAAGGCGCCCAGGGGGCATCCTGATCAGATGCCCGAACCACCTCAACTGGCTCCTTTCAACGCGAAGGAGCAGCAGCTCTACTCCGAGCTCCCTCTGGATGTCTGAGCTCCTCACCCTATCTCTAAGGCTGAGCCCAGACACCCTACGGAGGAAACTCATTTCAGCCGCTTGTATCCGCCATCTCACCCTTTCGGTCACGACCCAAAGCTCATGACCATAGGTGAGGGTTGGGATGAAGATTGACTGGTAAATTGAGAGCTTTGCCTTCCGGCTCAGCTCCCTCTTCACCACAACGGTCCAGTACAAGATCCGCATTACTACTGATGCTGCACCAATCTGCCTGTCAATCTCCCGCTCCATCCTACCCTCACTCCTGAACAAGACCTCGAGATACTTGAACTCCTTCACTATAGTTGAAACATTGATTCAATTTTTCAACTATAATTAGTTGCATTATTGCAGCTGATGTTCAATTGCAGTGATTGCGTGTGTGAATTTTTTAAAACTTTTTGATATGTTTGACCTGTGATGGCCTGGCGGCCTGTCCAGGGTGTCTCCTCGCCTGCCGCCCAATGACTGCTGGGATAGGCTCCAGCCCCCCCGCAACCCTGACAGCAGGATAAGCGGTTTGGATAATGGATGGATGGATGTTGCAGCCCTCGGTGATGGCTCCTATGCCTTTTTGTATTGGCTACCATACATTTCTCTCAGGCTTCTCCAGTTTTTCCCCCGACTTCACCCGCCCACGTGAAACTGAACAGTACAGCGTTGCTCAGCTGGCATGGATGTGGAGACTGAACAGTTCCTGATGTCAATCACTATGCCTGCTTCTTCTTTTTGTTCCCGGAACAAGTGGAAAACAAAACGATGGTTTTTTATTTTTGCACGTAAAATGAAGCAGACTCATGTGGGTCTGTTCAGAATGCGGTCGTTGGTGGAGTCACTTTGTGTCTCAGCTGGAAGCTGCTGGGTGCCTGAACATCGGCCATGTCATTTAGTTTCGGCCCAGTTCCAGATGGACCCTATCTCTCCGTCAGAGCCTAAACAGCGAGCAGGAAGATGTCAGGAGAAGACAAAAGAGTTTATAATGAACCCACCAGGATCGTTTATTTCAACGTCTTTCCACCGCATCGTTGACAAACCGCACAAAAGCGGAGACGAGAGGTTTTACTCAGATAAAAGCAGAAAATAAACACAATGAATCCTCCAAACATAAACACAGTGGTCTGTTGCACAACTCGCACTGATGAACATTCTTAACGCCCCAAACAATGTGGCACAGAACTTCCACTTTTTCATTACGTAGCAGAAAAAGACCCCCCATTCCCATGCATCCAGCATGGAAAATATTCCGTCTCTTTCACGGTGATGCATTTTTCTTATGATTGTCTCTTTGTTCTGTTTTTTTTTTTCACGAGGTCTGAGATTTTAGCTGAGCTGAGTTGTTTTAAATAGTTTTAACTTTTTTTTCTTCTTTCAAACTGTTAAAACTATCAAACTGTCCTTAAAGCTGCAGTCCTGCAATTCACTCTGTGTTTAAAGGGACAATTCACCGATTTCCATCCGTATCTCTGACTCTGCCACGGGGGTGAAAAGCCCCTTGCAGATGTTCCCATCCGCTTGACTCTGTTTCTAAGATAACAATGAACAGAACAGCTGTTAGGAGCTCTCAGATAATAGGGAAGATACTTGGTAATAAAAATATGTAAATTGCATAATATATATATATATAATATATATATATATATATATATATATATATGTAAGCTTGCATCCCCCTCGTATATTCTGATGTTGACTGTGTTGGGTTTTGTTTTTCCTTTCTTTTAATATATCTGATGTTGATGTCTTATGTATAAACACGAGATGTTAAAGTTGACCAGTTCTCTACCTGTCAGACTGACTGATGTATTTATCTGTATAATTGGATTTTTTGATTTTAGATATACTTTATTAATCCCCATGGGGAAATTACACTCTGCATTTAACCCATGCTAGCTGTGTCGCTAGCTGTGTCACTACCTGTGTCACTAGCTGTGTCACTAGCTGTGTCGCTAGCTGTGTCGCTTCCTGTGTCGCTAGCTGTGTCGCTAGGATCAAAGCAACGCTAAGATATTTGTTCCAGACCACCTAATAGAGCTTTTGAAAAAGAAAAAAAAAACAGATTTTATAGAAATTTATTGATTTTTTA
>NC_079217.1:4265342-4270342 GCF_029633865.1 Lampris incognitus
GAGGCTGGGGCTGAGTGGTTAGCACTGCTGCCTCACAGCAAGGAGGTCGCGGGTTCAGATCTTGGGTAACACTTTAGTATGGGGAACATATTCTAAGTAAGAAAACTTAATTACTAGTGAATTAGTAATGATCAAGATGTCACTTTAGTATGGGGAACATATTCTAAGTAACAAAAACTTAATTACTAGTGAATTAGTAATGATCAAGATGTGACTTTAGTATGGGGAACATATTCTAAGTAAAAAAACTTAATTACTAGTGAATTAGTAATGATCAAGATGTCACTTTAGTATGGGGAACATATTCTAAGTAACAAAAACTTAATTTAGAGTAATGTAACACTATGAACACTTGTAGTTTTGTGTGTTGTGATGTAAGAACAGACCATATTCATTAAGTGCTAGTAAGGGAGAATAACTCTTCTTGTGGTACTACCACCTTATAAAGGCCATACTAAGCAAAGCATATTGAGATGGTACTACTAATAAGCAATACTTCTGAGGTCATAGAGGGAAAACTCATAGTTAATGGCTTACTGGTTGTATAATAAGGCCATGCAGAATAAGGCATTAATGAGTACGTAATAATGACCAATTAAGAGCCAACATGTTGCTAATTTGCATGCTAATAAGCACCTAATTAATGGTGACTACGTTCCCCATACTAAAGTGTTACCAGATCTTGTAGTTTGCACGGGTTTCCTCCCAAGACATGCAGGCTAGGCTGATCAAAGACGCCAAACCTGAGGCGTGCATGTGTCTGTTAACCCTGTGATGGACCGGCGCCCTGTCTGTGGGCCCTTCCCTGCACCCAGTGCATGCTGGGATAGGCTCCAGTATGACCCTGACCAGGATAAGCGGATAAAGAAGACGGTAGGATGAAACGACGAATTGAAGTTAGCGTGGTTTCCATGGTTTCGTGCTTGTGAAGTAAAGGTTGTAGGTCTATTGTTCACTGAGAGTGTGAGAGAAATTGATTTTATTTGGCTGATGTTGCCCCGTGGTGGTCTGGTGGTGGCCCGGTGGTGGCCTGTCCAGGGTGTCTCCCCGCCTGCTGCCCAGTGGCTGCTGGGACGGGCTCCAGCATCCCCGCCACCCGAGTGCAGGATAAGCGGTTCGGATGATGGACGGATGGATGAATGGCTCATGTGTGATAATGGGAAACACATACATTATAGGGTCTACAAGTTGTGTGTGTGTGTGTGTGTGTGTGTGATAGTTGTCCATGTTCATGCTTGTGACCTCACTCTGGTGCAAATATGCCAGGAACATGCAGCATCATTCAAGGCGGTTGTAAACTCTTCTGTTTTCTGAACTGCTCTGAACGGGGGGGGGGGGGGTTGTCAAAGCAACCTGATCAACAGGAACAGGATTCGGTCTGTGTCCCGTGTGCTGTCCTCCGCAGCACGCAGCTTCGTTCTGGACTCTAATCCAGATTGGTTATCGTGGATCGCACAAGTCGCCGTGATGGATGCGGCCGTGTGTCTGCCAGCATGTTTGTAGAAAGAGTCGACGCAACGACAGACAGGGAGAAGACCAAAAGCCCCGCTCCGAGTTCATCATCCATGGTTAAATCATTATCTTCAGCAACGTCTTCAACTTGAATTATGCTCTTTCTTCATGAAAACAAGACCTCAGCTAGTAAAATATAACAGGTCCTCCCCTGTATGTGTGCCAAGGTGCATCTGTGGGAGTGAGAGACAGAGAGAGAGAGAGAGAAATGGAGGAGAGCAAGAGAGAGAGAGAGCATGCAGAAGTCTGTCGAACCCTGCTGGCCGTACAAAGGGAAACAGCAACAAGAGCATGCAGGGCAGAACGAGGCCGTGTCCCACCGATAATACACATCCAGACCACATCACTTCCGTTCTGGATGCACCTGAAACCAGGTCCCCACCACACACTGTGCAGGTTAAAGCAGCCCAAATCCAGGAGCTAAGGAAGAGTCCCCCTCGGTCCGCTGGTTGTGACACTAACTGACCCCGTAACCGCGGACACGGACGAGTTTCAGACTCGCGCTGCTAACCGACCACAGATTAGAGGAAACCACATCACCACACCGTGCAGCAACAACTCATATCTGGGACATGGGAACCAAGTTGCGACACAAATGAGAATGTTGTCAGGCCCTAAAGAGAGAAGACACACTGGCTGACTGTCTGTCCACCATCAGAGACAGTCAGCAGAGACACGTCCTTACCAAGTACAGGCTCACTGACCACAGCCTAGCCAGGGAAAAGGACAGACGCACAACACATCTTGGCTACATAAAGAGCGAAGAATATGTGGTCAGTGTACGGCGGGTGAGGTGGGGACAGAGATGCACTTCCTGCTAAATTGTGAGAAATTCCAGAACATAAGAGGAAAATACCAGGAGAAACTGGAAAACCAGATTCCAAATGTTCTACTGCTGGATGAGAAAGAACAATGGCCACTTATTTTAGGTGAGGGTCAAAGGTCACACCTTGCAGCACAACATGTGTCAGAATGCGTAAGGGTCAGTGAGTGAAACACTGTCAGTTACTGTCAGTTGCTGTTCAAGTGCTGTTCTATGTTTCTGCCAGATCTATGTAGTCCTTTTTCCTTTTTCCTTTTTGTTTTGTTGTTTTGTTGTTGTGTTTAGTTCTGTTGACCTGTTTTGCTTTGGCAACATTGTAATTAATGCAGTCATGCCAATAAAGCATCATTGAATTGAATTGAGAGAGAGAGAGAGAGAGAGAGAGAGAGAGAGAGGTGGAGAGAGAGACAGAAATTGGGGAAAGAAAGAGAGAGAAAGAGAGAGTGGGAGACAAAAAAAGAGAGAAAGAGTGCGAGTGAGACAGAAAGAAAGACAAAGAAACAGCGAGAGAGCAAGACAGAAAAAGAGAGACAAATGGGAAGAGGGAGAGAGAAAGAGCAAGTGAGAGACAAAGAAAGAGAGTGAGAGACAAAGACAGAGAGAGAGAAATGGAGAGAGAACGAGAGAGGGAGAAATGGGGGAGAGAAAGAGTGAGAGACAGAAAGAGAGTGAGAGAAATGGGGAGAGAAAGAGAGAGTGAGGGACAGAAAGAGCGAGAGAGAGAGAGAGAGAAAGTATGAGAGACAAAGAAAGGGTCTGAGATACAAATAGAGAAATTAGGACGAGAGAGAGAATGAGAGAGAGAGAAATGGGGAGAAAGAGAGGGTGAGGGACAGAAAGAAAGAGAGAGAGAGAGAAAGCATGAGAGACAAAGAAAGGGTCAGTGAGATACAAATAGAGAAATTAGGGCGAGAGAGAGACGAGAGAGAGAGAAATGGGGAGAAAGAAAGAGAGAGAGAGAGAGTGTCAGTAACTGTTTGTTTGTAGTGGCCAAACTTAAAAATGTCTGTTTCCAGCTCGTGATAAAATCTGCATTCTTGAATGAGACGTGTTAGTGGGAGTAAACACGGAGCAACAGAGACAACGACACCAAAATAATAGTCATCGTCATCTTCTTCATCTTCATCATCATGAAACTCTCAGACACTTCTATGAAGTTCTTCCCACAGATTAGAACAGCGTTTAGAAGAAGAAAAAAGGAAATTAACAAAATAACATAACTGCCCAATCAGATGTAAACCCAGATGCACATTGTCAACACCGCAGGCCTGAGTGACTGAGATGGAGCAGCTCAACACACACTGCACGCTGCACGCTGCATGCGGCATGCTGCATACTGCATACTGCGGCCAGAAGCTCAACACACGATGCATACTGCATGCTGCATGATGCATGATGCACATTGCGTCCAGAAGCTGAACACATGCTGCATGCTGCATACTGCATACTGCGTCCAGAAGCTCAACACGCGCTGCATGCTGCATGCTGCATGCTGCACACTGCGTCCAGAAGCTCAACAAATGCTGCATGCTGCATACTGCGTCCAGAAGCTCAACACGCGCTGCATGCTGCATACTGCGTCCAGAAGCTCAACACGCGCTGCATGCTGCATGCTGCACACTGCGTCCAGAAGCTCAACACACGATGCATACTGCATACTGCATGCTGCATGCAGCATGCTGCATACTGCATACTGCATACTGCATACTGCGTCCAGAAGCTCAACACACGATGCATACTGCATACTGCATGCTGCATGATGCGTCCAGAAGCTCAACACACGCTGCATGCTGCATGCTGCATGCTGCATACTGCACACTGTGTCCAGAAGCTCAACACACGCTGCATGCTGCATGCTGTATACTGCACACTGTGTCCAGAAGCTCAACACATGCTGCATGCTGCATGCTGCACACTGTGTCCAGAAGCTCAACACGCGCTGCATGCTGCATGCTGTATACTGCACACTGTGTCCAGAAGCTCAACACACGCTGCATGCTGCACCCGGAAGACCTAAAGGTCACCCAAGGGTGCAGGGAGACATGTTTTTCAGCCCTGCTGTGTGCAAATGAAGAAAACCCGGCACATTGCGACACATGTTTCTAATCATAATGCTCTTTAATGTGGGCTTGATGACGTAGGACCCCCCCCCCCCGGCTGCTCCCCCCCTTTAAAATAAATGAAACAAAAAGCCTCCACTCTCTCCGCATTCGATACCCTCAAACCCCTTCCCATTCCCATCTGCAGAGGTCCTAATGGCTAGTAAAAACACCCCGTCCCTTCAGAGTGGTTAGAGGATGCCAGGGTCCTGCTGGCGGTGGGGTACTTCCCCCCTCGATAGCCCCCCGCCTCCTCTTTCATCTCCTCCACACTCTCACTCGTCAAATTGCCACATTGAATGCATGTGAGTTGCTCCGGGGGAAGAGAACGCCGTTGATGAGAAGCAGCGCTCTCTTCCCTTGGTCATGTGGAATTAGGCCGCGTCATTAAGAGACGCGGCGAGGGAGCGAACCGCTAACTCGAACCGCCAACTCGAACCGCCGACTCGCCTGTAACCGTTGTGTGAAATGTATGTAGATAATTGCAAACACTGTGATGTGGTCGTTGTTGTTAGAAATCATTGAACTGTGTAACTTTTGTGATTTGTTTTTTTCTTAATTGTTTC
>NC_079217.1:4272842-4292842 GCF_029633865.1 Lampris incognitus
CTTTTGTTTTGCCTCGGCCGTTCCAGCGCGGATGAACACCGGCGGCCTCCGACCCGGCCCGCTGAGTACTGCACCACATGTCACCCTCCAAATACCACAATGCTTCACTCGTTGCTCCAAGTGGGATCGAACCAGCAGGCCGAGGACAACGGACCTTTAATCCATACCCCCCCCACCCCCCCCCCCACCCCCCAACAGGACAATTCTCCATCTGCACTATCGCGTTTCTTAGCGTGCCGAGACCGGTGGTTCGAGAACCCTGACATATTTACTGTTAAACAGGTCCATAAAAGTGGTCAGGCTCATTTTCAGCTTTTTACGAGGAAAACGATGCAAACCCAGGAGCTGCAGCGCTTCCCCGCGTCTGTTCTGGTCGCTGCTTGCTGGGAAGTCATTAAAATCCGTGCGTCACCTGAAGGACGTGCACGTGGAGGCGCGTCTGGCCTGACTCGTCTCGGCCGACGAAGGGGAAATGCAATGCTTCGTTTTTTCCTTTTAATTGGCCCAGCTGAGGTAGAACATAACAGGTTGTAATCGAGACGAAAGAGTACGTAATTGAAAAAGTAACTATAAGTAAAAACTTTTAAGGAAGAGAAAATGAAGTTTAAGGAAGAATAAAGTAATGATAGTAAAGAAAAAGAGAAGTGAAAAGTAGTGAAAAGTACTACAACTCGGTGGTTGTGGCAGGTGAAAGAGTGGCGAATGGGACCGGAGAAGAACCTCACACCTGCTGCACTACATCCTGCTGGTCACTAATAGGGAATAATCGGCCCTGAAGTGGTGCATGCTGGGTAGCATCCAAGACCCCCCCCCCCACACACCATCCCACATCTGTTTTCCAGAAGGGATATTTTTGGGACTGATTCATGTAAAGACTTTTAGGGCTTTATTTGTCTCAGATGTGTGTGTGTGTGTGTGTGTGTGTGTGTGTGTGTGTGTGTGTGTGTGTCTTGTCGCTCTTGGTTTCTACGTGTCTCTGACGAAGGAGAGGAAAGACTACTGCCTCTGTCTTGGCCCAGCTTCATGAATGGTTGCCACAGTATTGTCCAAGGTCCTGAGGTATCAGTACCTCATAATTCACGCCTGAGTAAAGGCAGAGCGCTGGTTCGTGTGGCTGAATCTAGTTCGTCGGGTTATCCGGGGAGAAAATAGGTCGGATGTTTCAATAGAACAAAGCACAAAAGCTTCGAGGCTGTTACCACCACCACCTCCCAACCCTCTGGCCTGCTGATAAACTCAGGGGGTCCCTGCAGGAGCAGCAACTGGGGACCCACATGCAGATGGAGTAACAGGTCAAACAGCAGGTTTACTGGTAGGAAACATCAGGGTGTCAGGGCAGGAACACACATGATGACAACATGACATGGTAGTCATGGTGACATGGTACAGACATGGTAACATGGCAGTGACATGGTACTGACGTGGTAACATGGCGACATGGTACAGACATGGTTAACATGGTGGTGACACGGTACAGATGTGGTAACATGGTGGTGACACGGTACAGATGTGGTAACGTGGTGACATGGTACAGATGTGGTGACATGGTGGTGACATGGTACAGATGTGGTAACATGGTGGTGACACGGTACAGACATTGTAACATGGTGGTGACATGGTACAGACATGGTGACATGGTGGTGACATGGTACAGCTGTGGTAGTCATGGTAACATGGTACAGACATGATAACATGGTGACATGGTACAGATGTGGTAACATGGTGGTGACACGGTACAGATGTGGTAACATGGTGGTGACACGGTACAGATGTGGTAACATGGTGGTGACACGGTACAGATGTGGTAACATGGTGGTGACACGGTACAGATGTGGTAACATGGTGGTGACACGGTACAGACATTGTAACATGGTGGTGACATGGTACATACATGGTGACATGGTGGTGACATGGTACAGCTGTGGTAGTCATGGTTACATGGTACAGACATGGTAACATGGTGGTGACACAGTACAGATGTGGTAACATGGTGGTGACATGGTACAGACATGGTGACATGGTGGTGACATGGTACAGCTGTGGTAGTCATGGTAACATGGTACAGACATGATAACATGGTGACATGGTACAGATGTGGTAACATGGTGGTGACACGGTACAGATGTGGTAACATGGTGGTGACACGGTACAGATGTGGTAACATGGTGGTGACACGGTACAGATGTGGTAACATGGTGGTGACACGGTACAGATGTGGTAACATGGTGGTGACACGGTACAGACATTGTAACATGGTGGTGACATGGTACATACATGGTGACATGGTGGTGACATGGTACAGCTGTGGTAGTCATGGTTACATGGTACAGACATGGTAACATGGTGGTGACACAGTACAGATGTGGTAACATGGTGGTGACATGGTACAGACGTGGTAACATGGTGGTGACATGGTACAGACATGGTTAACATGGTGGTGACATGGTACAGACATGGTTAACATGGTGGTGACACGGTACAGATGTGGTAACATGGTGGTGACATGGTACAGACGTGGTAACATGGTGGTGACATGGTACAGACATGGTTAACATGGTGGTGACACAGTACAGATGTGGTAACATGGTGGTGACATGGTACAGACGTGGTAACATGGTGGTGACATGGTACAGACGTGGTAACATGGTGGTGACATGGTACAGATGTGGTAGTCATGGTGACATGGTACAGACATGGTGACATGGTGGTGACACGGTACAGACGTGGTAACATGGTGGGGACATGGTACAGATGTGGAGCACTCTGACCACCAACAAACTAAACAGCCAATCTTAAATACACAGAAACTTGATTGAATAATCAACAACAGCTTTGGTAACAGGGGAAAACTGGACAGGATTCCGGACTGGGATGGGGTCGTCAGAGCAAGACCAGACATGACACACAGAAACCAGGGCTGGAGTGTCCGGAACCGGGAGCGACCATGACACATGGTGTGTATGTATGTAATGCTGGGCGGTGTGGAGAACATTATCATGTTAATGATAATTGGGCTTATTATATGATACTGATGTATCACGATGTCTGCTTAGTACATACATGCAAAAATATCCAGTTCAAGAATCCAACTGAGGCTCCTCACACAGAACTATTTGGTGAAGTATCAGAGCCCCCCTCCCTGGTAAAGTATCGTATCAAAACACAATCAGCCTTTAAAGGATACCCCTTCACATATGTCAGACCCCATTTTGTGACAAATTCTAGGTGATGGATTCTCATTATCATCTATTTAGGCAACGGAATATCATGATTTGACAACATCTGGATTTCATCTCAACACAACACCACTGAAATAAACGATAATATTCAATTATCGCCCAGCCAGCCCAACATGTATGGGCATGTGTGTGTGTGTGTGTGTGTGTGTGTGTGTGTGTGTGTGTGTGTGTGTGTGTGTGTGTGTGTTGTGTACAGGAGTGCATATGCATATGTATGTGTACGGTTGTAATTTGTGCATGAAAGCGCTTTGAGTGGCTGTTGCAGCTAGAAAAGTGCTATAAGAATGCAAGTTGATTGATTGATTGATTGATTGATATATCTTAGGGGTGTCTTTAAAGTGACAGCAGCAAGTCAACCGTGAGTCACGCATGAGCCAAACTGTTCCGGGTTCACTTCATAAACGGACTGCTGACCTTTCACCCCGATAAGTCGGGTGGGCAACAGGCCAGGGACCCCGAGAGAACTCCAGGGGTGCTTTGTAACAGTGGGTCAGTTGTTTGGGTGACCCTGGGGTGATTGAGAAGGGGATGCTGAAAAGCGACACGTCCTCCGTGTTCAGTGCAAGTATTTCACCAAGTCCTCAGGACACTTGTGTGCTTGATAAATGTGATTCTGAATCTGGTTCCGAATCTGAACTTCACTCGCTTGAATACTGAATAGAGTCCATTCATAAGACCCTACTGTGTCAACCGGCTCTAATGGTAACGTCTCTGCAGTTCTGGGAACGTTGCATGACTGCCATCCAGTGGTAGCATAAAACACCCTACACCAAAATATGAATAGCATGTTTGTGATGGTTTTTCTTTTTTCTTTTCTTTTCTTTTCTTTTCTTTTCTTTTCTTTTCTTCCATTCATCTATGGTAAACTTGGTATATCTGATCAACGTGTTATCCTGTGTCCCCAAAAATTGGACTGCATATATTCAGCATGTCACTTCTGTAAGACATGGGTGCTGAATATGTTGAACAGTAAATGATTTGCCACTTCCTTACGCTAGAGGGCAGCACTAATGAAAAGTTCTCATTTCTCTTTCTTTCCCAAGGCCACCCAACTGCAGCGCCTCAGACCCCGCTCCTCAGGCCCCTCAAACTCTGCCTCTGATTGGTTCAGGTTAGGCTTAGGGTTAGCCAACCAGAGGTACCGCATTCGCCAGGATCCTGACCCCATTGGCTCAGAACTGAGGCCTGGGGAGGGGGAGGGGGTCTGCGGTTGGCCCCCGTCTCTTTTCTTTCTCTGGAGATCATCGTCGGGAATAACCAAACTTGTAAAGTCCTTGAGAAGTGACCAATTTTAAAGAAAAAATAATAATCAAGTCCTATTCCAGATGTGACCGTCTACCGTTTCGGAGGAATTTGATGCAGATTTTACATCACTGATGCAAGTCCTCACTATGACTCCCCACATTGCCGTCTCTGAATGAGTTTGAAGCCCAATACCCCTCTATCATTAAAATAAAATAACAGGAAATAAAACTGTTGCCCTTTTGCCCCATCAGCCTTTCCCCTCCGAAGTTTACCCCTGACTACACCCTCGATTGTTCGATCCGTGTCTCCTCTGAGAGAAGTGGCCCCGGAAAGGGTGTGCATGAGTTTAGAGAATGAGACAAATTGCCTCCCAGTGTCCAGTACTGTGGCGGGCCACGATACCAACCACGATACCAGCAACCACTGAGCTTCTCACTCAACAAACGCTGCTGCTCATAGAGAGTTGCTGACCGGTGTCAGTAGTCGACACAAGCAGGTAATGCTGCCAGCTTACATAGTCACAGAGGAGCTTCTGCCATCTTCTCACAGTGCCCAACCCCCCCCCCTCGACCCACAGAACTCAATCACTACTGCCCCGTTGCCCTCACTCCCTTAATAATGAGGTGCCTTGGGAACCTGCTGCTACACACCATCCTGCCAACTGTCAACAAACAACTGGACCCCCTCCAGTTTGCCTACAGGGCCAAGAGGGTGGAGGGGCACAGAGGATGCCTGCTGCACCTCCTCCTCCAGCACCTGGATTCCCCGGGCACCTTTGCCAGGATCTTCTTTGTGGACTTCAATACCACCCAAAGGCACCTGATGATCCTGAAGCTACTCCTGCTCAGCACCCCCCCCACCCACCCCCCACGTGACCCATCACCTGCACACCGTCCCCGGTGACAAACGGCAAGCCGTTCGGGTGGGCACAAAAACCTCTCCTGCACTTTCTGCCAACACCGGCGCACCACAGGGTTGTGCGCTGAGCCCGTTTCTCTACATGTTGTACACCAGTGACTGCACCAGCCCCTCACCCACCACCACTCACCTCAGATACTCTGACGGCACCGCCAGTCTTGCTCTTCTCACAGATAACCGTTCTGGTCCGGACTATCACAACACTGTTGCTCACTTCACCCAGTAATGCGCGTGACTACCTCCACCTCGATGTCAGGAAAGCAAAAGAAAAGGTAATCGATACCTGGTCACTCCAGTACCCCACCCTCATCAATAACAACACAGCTGAAATAGTCAAGTCAATTTTATTTGTATAGCCCAGTATCACAAATGACAAATTTGCCCCAGTGGGCTTTACAGCAACACAACACCCTGTCCTTAGAGCCTCGCATCGGATAATCGGGGGTGTAAGAAAATATCGATACGCTCGAGTATCACGATAATAGAGGTTGCGATACCGTATCGATTCTCAAAACCGCCATATCGATTTTTCATTGTTCACATGTGAAGGTTCGTGACAAGCACTTTGTGTTGTGTGTAACCCCACGACCGCCAGATGGCAGTGTTGTAATCGATCTTCGGCCATTTGACTCTTCCGCTCCAACCCAACAACGTAAACCGAGACAGGAAGTAGCGTAAGCACAAAGAACACAGGCCTGTGAAGTCACAATGTATCGCCTTTCTTACAGTACCACAATATATCGTGACGTGTTGAATCGTAACCCCCGTATCGTGATACGCATTGTATCGCCAGATTCTCGCCAGTACACAACCCTACCGGATAAGGAACAGCCCCCCCCCAAAAAAACCAACCTTTACCAGGGAGAAGAAACAGGAAGAGGCCTCAGGGAGAGCAACAGAGGAGGATCTCTCTCCCAAGACAGACAACGTGCAACGGATGTCGTGTTTACACAATTTACACAATACAACACTGAAAGAAGACAACACAATTATAATGAAGAATATGATGAGGAGGATGCCAAGCAGGGTCCAGACGCCAGCGGAGCAGCCCAGGACCCGAGCCATGCGATCAGCATCACCATGCGGGGGGGAGGGGGGGGGGAGATAGTCCCACACACATAGTTGACAGCTTTAAATATTTCGGACTCACACTGGACAATAAACTCAGCTTCGACCAGCATACAAAGGACGTTCGTTGTTCATTCAAATAAGGAGCCATCAAAGACTGTCAGTTATTTGTAAACTCAAAGGACTCTACGTCGCGCCCCCTCCCCCCCCTCGTCTCCATCTGCTGCCAAGACAACAGGTCTCCCCAAACCGAACCTCTCAGGGCCCAGTTGTAGGGCCATCACACGCATTGCAAATACAGTAGCACAGCACACCACACACCCACCCAGTCACCACCTCACCGTACTGTCCTCTGGTGCAGGTACGAGTCTCGGAGTTGCAGACCCGGATAGCGAAGCTGCTGTGGCCCGGACCCGTCCCACACCCGACACTTCATCCGGCCCACATACCGCGTGGAATGGTGGCACTTGGGCGGTCTGCTCATGTTTGCCAGATCCGGGCCAGAACCGAGCCATAGCAATGCTGCATGTGCCACATATTTGCCAAAGGTGGCCATATTTGTTTTGTGATATTTGGGCCATATTCACCATTTACCACACGGGCCACTTCAGGGTCACATCCAGACCACATGTTGCCCAGAGCACCACATCTTTGCCAAAAAAGGCCCGCATGTGATTCGGCATATTTGGGCCATATTTGTTGTTATACATGTGGGCCACTTCAGGCTCACATCCATGTTGTCAGGGCCAGGAGGAGGCCATCAGTGCCGCATCACTGCCTGAAGTGGCCCACATCCGGATGCTGTCTGGGGAAGGCCGGACTTTGGCAAAAGCCTCGTACCTGCAGCCGTAGCAGCCCCAAAGAGGGAACTGCTGCTGCTGGTGCCGTGCTGCACTTCATGTATTCATACTGTCTGTTGTTGTTGTGTGATGATGTAGTATGCAAAGTGTAATGTTGATTACCCCCCCCCACACACACTAACTAACTAACTTAAAACACTATCTTACAACTTCTGCCGATTTCATCTGATCAAACACTAACTCATTAAATGCTCATCAGTCTTAACCTGAACAACAAGTTGGCTAATCACGTGAGACACGCTTTAATGTAGTACTCATTATCGGTCAGTGTACACTCAGAAAAAAGAAAGGTGGGCTTATTTAAAAACCCTATGTCAAGTGGACCCATGCAGCTATGTTTAGTACAGTAAATTTAACTAACAGCAACAGTTTGAGCACATGTTAACAACGTGTTAAGTTGCTTAGATGCTTGACATGAACCCAGTAAAACCCAACACCTCATCTTGGCATGCGCCTCATGCGCCTCATGCGCCTCATGCGCCTCGTCCTGGGGGGCATGACTGCGGCTGCAGTGGGGGTGCTGCTACAGGCCCCTTTGACCAAAAGAGGGAGGCAGGTCCATAGTGAAGGAAGTAAATGGATGTGCAGTCGTGGGTTCCCTGGGGGTCTTGCAGCAGTTCGCTTGCATTACACCCCCATCTGCTGGGGCAGTAGAGCCAGTACCGGAACTGGCCTGCGGTTGATGGTTTAGGGGTGGGGTGGGGGTGGGGTGGGGGGGGGGTGCTCGGACAGTTGAACTTCTGTGTTTGCATTTCATTTCATTTCAATTTTTTTTTTTTTACCAGCTCACTGCCTGTTGATATGCTGCCATGATCTGAGTTCTATGCAATAAATGGACTCTTGTTTGTCCTCCCCGGTCTCTGTGTAACGCTACACACATATATTTTCATTTTATGGGCTGTATTTGCCTCTGGAAAACTGCATGCGGAATGAGGCGAGGGGCCGGCATTCCGTACGACCAAACTGTTCTTCTGTGGGACCAGTGATAAAGAGCTTATCTGCTGCACTTTCCCAGCTAGTCTCATGACCTTGAGGCACACTGTGGAAATAATAAACCACAAGATCCTCGCTGCTGGTCTGCACCCTCTTCACATGAGCACAAATCACTGGGAGGCGGTGAAGACTACGTAGTCTCTATGTCCAATATACTGGAGGTATACTGTGTACTAAACATGTATACTGTACATTCAACACGTATACTGTATAGTCAACATGTATACTGTATGTTCAACATGTATACTGTATAGTCAACATGTATACTGTACATTCAACGTATACACTGTATAGTCAACATGTATACTGTATGTTCAACATATACACTGTATAGTCAACATGTATACTGTATGTTCAACATGTATACTGTATAGTCAACATGTATACTGTATAGTCAACATATACACTGTATAGTCAACATGTATACTGTATAGTCAACATATACACTGTATATTCAACATGTATACTGTATGTTCAACATATACACTGTATAGTCAACATGTATACTGTATGTTCAACATATACACTGTATGTTCAACATGTATACTGTATGTTCAACGTGTATACTGTATGTTCAACATGTATACTGTATGTTCAACATGTATACTGTATAGTCAACATGTATACTGTATAGTCAACATATACACTGTATAGGCAACATGTATACTGTATATTCAACATGTATACTGTATAGTCAACATGTAGACTGTACATTCAACATATACACTGTATAGTCAACATGTATACTGTACATTCAACATATACACTGTATAGTCAACATGTATGCTGTACATTCAACATATACACTGTATAGTCACCAAGTATACTGTATGTTCAACATGTATACTGTACATTCAACATATACACTGTATAGTCAACATGTATACTGTACATTCAACATATACACTGTATAGTCACCATGTATACTGTATGTTCAACATGTATACTGTATAGTCAACATATACACTGTATAGTCAACATGTATACTGTATAGTCAACATATACACTGTATAGTCAACATTTATACTGTATAGTCAACATGTATACAGTATATTCAACATATATATGGCATATTCAACATGTATACTGTATAGTCAACATGTACACTGTATAGTCAACATGTATACTGTATAGTCAACATATATATGGCATATTCAACATGTGTACTGTATAGTCAACATGTATACTGTATTATCCAACATGTACACTGTATAGTCCACATGTATACTGTATATTCAACATATATATGGCATATTCAACATGTATACTGTATTATCCAACATGTATACTATATAGTCAACATGTATACTGTACAGTCAACATATATACTGTACATTCAACATGTATACTGTACAGTCAACATGTATACTGTATATTCAACATGTATACTGTACATTCAACATGTATACTGTATAGTCAACATATACATGGTCACTGTTTTTGTAAAAAACATTAAAATAAGCTTATTACACATACATCCAAATCCCAATTTGTAAAGCACACCTTCCAAATAATGGACACACACACAAAAAGAGATATATTTTCATTATTTAATTCAACAAAGGTGGTTTATTTCACAAAAACTGAACATTTAACATGTGCAAAAGTATGTGAACCCTTGTATTAGTAGCTTGTGGCTCCTCCTTTTGCAGCCATTACTTCAACCAAACGTCTTCTGTAACCACTAACCAGTCTCTTGCGTCTGCTTATGGGGCTTTTTGCCCACTCCTCCTTGCAGAACTCAGCCAGTTGAGAGAGGTTGGAGGGACATCTGGTATGTGCCAACTTCTTCAGGTCTCGCCACAACATTTCAATTGGATTAAGATCCGGACTTTGACTGGGCCTATCCAGAGTACGGATCCTCTTTCTCTGAAGCCATGCCTTTGTAGTTTTGCTGGAATGCTTTGGGTCATTGTCTTGTTGCATAATCCATTTTCGTCCCAGCTTCAACTCCCTGGCTGATGGCAGGAGATTCTGGTCAAGAATTTGTTGATATGCTGGGGAATTCATGGTTCCTTGGATAACATGGAGTCGTCCAGGTCCAGAAGCAGAAAAGCAGCCCCAGACCTTCACATTTCCACCACCATGCTTCACTGTTGGGAGGAGGTTCTTTTCTTCATATGCAGTGTTGGCTTTTCTCCAAACATGTTGGTTTTGATTGTGACCAAATAATTCTATTTTGGACTCGTCTGTCCAGAGAATGGACTTCCAGAAGGCCTCTGGTTTGTCCAAGTGCTCTCTGGCAAGGTTGAAATGGGCAGCTTTGTTCTTTTTTGAGAGCAGAGGCTTCCTTCTAGCAACCCTCCCATGAATGTCATGGCTATTCAACTTCCGTCTGATTGTAGATGCATGCACATTTGTCCCAGATGCTACCAGAGAGCTCTGCAACTCTCTAGAGGTGATGTGTGGGTTGGCCTTGACCTGATGTATTATGTTTCTGGTGCTTCTGGGTGATAGTTTTGATGGGCGTCCACTTCTAGGCAGAGTTGCTGTCATGTTGAAGGCCCTCCATTTGTAAATGATTTGTCTTACAGTGGATGGATGGAGCTGGAGTCTCTTGGAGATGGTCTTAAATCCCTCCCCAGACTGATGGGCTGTCACTACCCTCTTCTTCATGTCCTCGGATATCTCCTTTGCTCTCGGCCTTGTTGATTTGTATGGGACCACAGTGGTTTGGTTGGTTTCCTCTCTCTTTTAATCAGTGCAGGCCAAACCCTTTCCCCAGGATGTCTCATTTCATTGGTCTGCTTAAATGATTAATTAAGCACCCAAATGTGTTTCACCCGAGTCTGTTACCTGCTTGACTTAACCAATGCAGCTGGGGGTTCACTTACTTTTGCACATACACTAATTCCATGTTTCATGTAGTTTTTGGGCTACTAAAACAAGTCCCACTAAACAAGTACATGCAACTGATAAACATATATCTGACATTTCATACATGAAAACTGGTGATGATAGAATAAGAAAATCATGGTAAAACAACAGAAACATCTAAACTGCTCAAGGGGTTCACATACTTTCAAGCAGCACTGTACATGCTATGTCTATAGCTTTGTCTTGAACGAATATGCATGTTGATCTCTACTGTAAAACGCTTCAAGTACACCATTAGTAATCTGAGACATTGTTTCTTTTCTTGATACCTTGTTGCTGTTGTTATCAGTTATGAATTATTGTTGATATTGTTATTGTTGTTTTTTTATGTTGAAGTCAACTTTATTCAAACAAATCCAAATGGTCCCCTAGCTAATACATTTTTTCTCTCTCTATGTGATTTAGCATGGTCACTTCATCTCAGATAGAAGAGAAAATAAATAATGAGTGCTCGTAACGACATCAGACAGAAGTTCAAGTTTGCCTCGGCAATTTGTGAAATGAAATTAGAGTTGGGGACACGTTGGCATATCTGTTGGCTGACCTCTCGGGTGTTTAAGGGGTCGAGTCCTGGAAACACTAATTCCATAAAAGCATAAAATGAAGAAAACATCTATCTATCTATCTATCTATCTATCTATCTATCTATCTATCTATCTATCTATCTATCTATCTATCTATCTATCTATCTATCTATCTATCTATATCTATCTATCTATCTATCTATCTATCTATCTATCTATCTATCTATCTATCTATCTATCTATCTATCTATCTATCTATCTATCTATCTATCTATCTATCTATCTATCTATCTATCTATCTATCTATCTATCTATCTATCTATCTATCTATCTATCTATCTATCTATCTATCTATCTATCTATCTATCTATCTATCAATACAGATGCAGGAAAAAAGTTTTAATACAGAGCAGTGTATATACATCTATTTATCTATCTATCTATCTAGGCCAATTTCTTGTCCACCAAACTTCTCTCCTCTTATTATTTCAGAGGATCCGCGTACATGTGACTTACAATGCCTTATTCATTTGGATGCGGCGCTTGGAAAGGTCACCGGCTGATTAAATCTTTTGCTCCACCGTTAAGCCCCATCTTACACTCGACTCCGCTGTGAAAAAGTTGCACAAACACACTCATCTCAGTATCGGCTGTTCTTTACTAGAAAAGCAGTTCAGGGAAAAGCTCCGCCATCCCTCCTCCATCACCAAGAGCGGGAGAGCACGGCTCCCTCGCAGCGTTTCCTGTTGGGACCAACCGAGGAAAATGCCACACGCTCTTGCAAAACCAACACCTCTTTTTTTTTTGGTACAATGATTGATGCCAACCCTAAAATGCCTTGCAGCGATAGAATACTGGCACGGGCTAATATGGGCCTTCCTGGAAGCGGAGTCCCTGCCACGGCCTGCTCGGTATCGTTTACCAGAGCAAACGAACACTTGGTGCAGAGCGAAGCGCTCGCAAGTGGCAACCTGATACGGCCTGGCTTGTGTTGTGTTTTGTAAGGTTTGGCTCGGACTTTTGAGGATTGCCAACTTCTGCAGTTTAAGGAGCGTTCGGGGAGAGACAAGAGTTGATAGTCTTTCGCCACATACCGAGCTCCGATGACAACCGAGTCGCTGGAAAGGAGGAAATTTTCCCCCGATCAAAAAACCAGAATAACAAACCGGGGAGACTGACGGATGGACAGAAAGAAAAAAAAAGATAAAAATGAGATGCATGTCGAAATACAACATTTGTGTTTGTGTCAGGGTTGAGCAAACAAAGCAAGAGGGTAGTCCAACCGGGCAGGCACCCCGTCAACTTTCTAACAATTAGCTGACACGCTTTGTTTTTCTGGTCAAGTGCGTGAAAGCAAAGTATACCACTGGCTGGCCGTGTTCTTGTTCTGCTCTGCATGTTGTGTTTCGAAAACACAGCGCAAAACAAACACCACGCACGGCGTGTTGATACAAATGGGATTTTGATTCAGGTCGAACAGACTATTTAGGGGCCGAGCGTACCAGATTTGCTTTCCTAAAGCCCAATTACTAAATTCCCTCTCTTCACTGTTGACTCGGGGTTTTCGGGGGGTTATCTGCCAGTAGGCCTACATAACATTTTGCAGCACTGTAATATCACTTGCCAGCTGTTACGGCTCAATAACTGAGATTCTGTCATCGCCGTATTTCCTGCGATTCTTTCCCTGCAGTTTGAATAAGCCTTTTGATTCCGCCATGCCTTCCTGTTTGCAAAGAGCTTTAGTAAGGGTGGGTCAAATACCTTTACCGCACCTGGTGGCTTTCTGTAAGGAATCCAAGCTTCTCATGCGTAGCCGTCCAAACTATACAGACGTTCTTCTTCATATCTGCTATCACATTATCACGTGCATTTCTAAGGAAATTCAACACGTGAATATCAATAAACAACACTTTTCGCACCACGTTGCAGTTGTGTGCATGCTGCCCAACACAGCACTTGCTTCTTCTCTGCATGTGGTGAATGCAGCCAACGCTCCTGTGTTTACAGGTTTTACAGCAGGAGTTTATGTATATGCATAAATGCATCTTTAATGTTTACAGCAGAAGTGTTGGCTGCATTTAAGCACATGCAGAAAACACGTGTTCTGTTGGGGAGCATGCACACAACTGCACTGTAGTGTAAAAAGTGTTGTTTATTGATATTCACGTGTTGAATTTCTTTAAAACTGCAAGTGGTAAGGTGATAAAATGCTCCATACGTTGCCTGCTTTCGACCCACTTGTGCAAAGACTCGGTAACAAATGAGCTCTTGTTTGAAAAGAGTTGATTCTCCCCCAATTTGCCATCTGACTCCATGTGATCACGATGAGGCACTTGACATATTCACAAGGTGATGATCTTCTAGTGAGCGGTAAGATCGGATGATAATATGTGCTATTATCAGTTTGTAGAACACCGCTTGAATGAATGACTTCTGCAGGGCCTTTGACAGTGTTCACAGAGGAGCTCTCTGGAAGACATTGCAGTCTTATGGAGTCCCACCAAAAATGACCACAATCATCAAAACATTTTATGATCACTTTGAGTGCGGTGTTATCCTGGGCAACACCCTCTCTGAATGGATTCCTATACAGTCCGGATTGAAACAGGGGTAAATTGTATTTCATATCCTCTTCCCTATTGCCGTAGACTGGATCACAAGGAATACCACAGCAGAAAAACCCGGAGGTATCCAGTGGACCCTGTTCTCTCCCCGTTGATCTCACTCTCCTTTCCAACTAACACTCAGACAAAAACCAGGCTTGCTAACTTCGCCAGGCAAGCTGGACTCAAGATGAAGACCTCCAAAACACAATTGACGTACGCAAATCCCACCCCCACAGCACCCATCATGGTGAATTGGGAATCACTTGAGTTTGTGGATGACTTCACCTACCTATAGGCTGCCTCCTCAGTAAGAACAGTGGGGTCCAAAAAAGAAAAGACATTAAAGCAAGGCCGAGGAAGGCCCAGGTGCCTTCTCCCAACTTCGTTCCATTTGGCGGTCCAAGCAGTACAACCTTAAAATGAAGATGTGCCTATACAACAGCCACGTCAGATCTGTTCTGCTGTACGACGCAGAGAGTTGACGGGTTGTAAAAACAGACATGAGGAGTGTGAAAATCTTCCACAGTTGATGCCTCTGATGTATACGCAATATCTCTTGGCCAAACAAAATATACAACCACCAACTCGACAATAAAACTGGCGGCTCGAGCATCACAAAGGAAATCACACACAGACGTCTGAGATGGCTGGGTCGTGTGCTGAGGATGGAACAAGACCAAAAGCCTAGAGTTGCCTTGCGATGGACTCCACCTGGGAAAAGAAAATCTGGAAAGCCCAAAACCACCTGGCGCCGAATGGTGACCTAAGAGTTGGCCAAGGTGAACCTGATGTGGGGAGAGGCGCAACATGCTGCCAAGGACCGAGTGCGGTGGAGAAAATTCATTGTAGCATCGGAGCATCGGTGATGAAGAGGAGTACGAAGATTATCAGGTTTTCATCATTACTGATACATCATAAGGAATATGAGTAGCCGTACATGTGGGACTGGGTGTTCATTTGATGCGGGTCTATTTTCAATTTGCATTACGACAGAGCTCAACGAAGTCAAATACACTCATATTATGCACACACAACACAAAAGCACACACACATGCAAAAATGACCGCACACACATTCTCACAAATGCATCCACGACCACTGTCCACCTCTGCTCCCACAAGAATACATGAAACCAGCAAACAGCGTGTCTATGGGTTCAGGGGGCAACAGTGGAATACTATGATACTATGGTCAACACATGCTGTTTTTTATAAGTTTAGTCTTAAGTGCCATCATGTTACTTTTGGTAATTTTATCTCCTTTGAGGTTTTAAGTTTCTTAATCACTGGCCCTCCCCCTTTACTCTGCATCTGAATTTATAGGCCCCCTAATTCGATTAGTTTTTCCCCCCCCGAGTTTTCTGAGCCTCTATTCGTTGTCTAACTACGACAGGGTGCTTATTCTTGGTTAATTTAATATTCATTTATGTTGTCCTTCCCATTCACTTATTTCAATTTTTTTAGATTTTATAGACTCTTTTAACCTCATTCAATCTGTTAACGGGGCAACACATTCTAGAGGTTACATCTCTTAGCCCTTGTGCTCTCATCTAGTTTCTCTCTTGAGTGTCTTGATCTGGTTGATATGCTTGTAACTGATGATAAAGCTGTTTTTTTTTGTTTTTTTTTTAAGTTCCACTATAGCTCTCTATTCCTGGTCTCTACCCTACAGCACCCTCTCGTATTCTCAATGCTGGCTCTGCAGTTAAATTCTGTGACGCTTTTAATTCATCATACATTAATTCCACTATATCCCCTCTCAATCCAGATGCATTGATAAATTCATTCAGTGACCAGTGCCTATCCATCCTTGACCAGACTGCACCATTTTCAACTCAGAAACAAAAATCAAATAACCTCTCCTGGCTGAATGATCACACTGGAGCCCTTAAAAGACTCTGTAGAAAATCTGAACGACAAAGGAAGGTCATCAAATCCAAAATAGCACATAACACCCTGAATTGTAATTTACCAGAAGGCAGTTAAGGATGCAAGATCACCTTACTTCTGTGAATTGATATCCAGAAATAACCACAACGCTAAAGTTCTCTTTAGGGTAATCGATCTGTTTTTAATGGTCCCTCCACTTCTTTTTCTGAACCTGTTCAGCTGTCCAAAAAATTCCCCGCTCATTTTGTAAATAAGGTGGAGAATATCAGGTCCCAAATCCAGCCTGACCCTTGCATTTTTCCATTGCCCATGTTAATTCTGCCTCTTTTACCCAGTTTCAACCCCCTTACAATTTCAGTGTTAGAGAGTACAGTCTCCCATATGAACTCCTCCTCCTGCGTCTTAGACATCATCCCCACTAAGCTGCTCAAGGAGGCATTTTCTACTGTTAGCCCTGTTATTCTGAAATTTTTAATAATTCTCTGGCCCCTGGTTCTTTTCCAGAGAGTTTTAAGCATGCCATTGTTCACCCATTGCTAAAGAAACCTAATTTGGATCATCTGTCCTTAAGTAACTGCAGGCCAATCTCCAAATTGTCTTTTTTTTATCTAAGGTTCTGGAGAAAGTAATTTAATCTCAACTGATATCTTTTATGAATATTAGCAGTATTTTTAACATTTTACAGTCTGTTTATAGAGCACTTCATAATACTGAGACAGCTCTTGTTAAGGTTACTAAGGACCTACTGCTGACTGCAGATAGAGGCGACTGCTCGATTTTAGTTCTTTTTAGACTTAAGTGCTGCCTTTGACACAGTCGATCACAGTATCGTCTTACATCACTTGGAGACTTGGGAAAGCATCAAGGGCTCGGATCTTACCTTATTACGCTCATACCTCTCCAACAGAACTATTTCTGTCGTTCTGGGTAACTCTACTTCATCGATGGCTCGCTTGAGTTGTGGTGTCCCTCAAGGTTCAGTTCTTGGCCCCCCTCTGTTTTCTATATATACATGCTGCCTCTTAGCCAGGTTATTCAAAATCATGATGTGTTTTAGCACTGACAACACTCAGTTATGCATGCCACTTAAACCCACAGATTATAGCAGCCTAGTAAATCTCACAGCCCTCCTCCCTGATATTAAATCCTGGATGTCCTAAAATGTTCTTAGATGTAATGATGATAATTCTGAGGTCATGCTGTTCGGTCCCCCAAATTCCATCAGCCCTTTGGTACTAATCTTGGTGGTCTGTCAAATAGTATTAAGCAGGCTGCTAGGAATCTAGGGGTAATATTCGATGCTAACCTCTGTTTTGATAATCAAGTCCAAAATGTTATTCAGTCATGTTTCTTCCAGCTCAAGATAATGTTTAAAATAAGCTCATTTTTTTCAATTTCTGATCTACAAAAAGGTGTACATGCTTTTATCTATTTTCAGCTTGATTATTGCAATGCACTTTACCCAGGTATCAGCCAGGGCCCCCTCCCCTGTCTCTAGTTGGTACAAAATGCCTCTGCTCGACTCATTACCAGGAAAAAGAGGCATGACCACATCACCCCTGTGTTTGCCTCCCTACACTGGCTCCCTGTTAGATTTCGAATTGATTTTAAAACTTTATTGCTCACTTTTAAGGCCTTAAACGGTCTTGCGCCTAAATACGTCTCTGGTTTATTGACTTGGTATGCGCCCTCTCAGCCATGAACAGCCACAGATGGAGATCGGCTGGTTATTCCCAGATCACGGTTTGTGGAAAAGGATGATCGGGCTTTTGCCGTTAGAGCCCCCACACTATGGAACTCTCTGCCTACTGAACTCAGGCACACCAAGTCTGCAGCTTCTTTTAAATCTCTTCTTAAAACTTTTCTCTTTGTGAAAGCTTTTGGGAATATTTGATATGTGCTTTTATTTATTTAAACTGTTTTTATTCCTGTTTATTTGGTCTTATTCATTTATTGTCTTTACCTCCTCTGTGCTCATGTCCTGTGGTCTTAGTCTCATTTTGTCTAGTCTGGTTTTATTGCTTTTTGTAAAGAACTTTGCAACATTGTTAAGAAAAGTGCTATATAAATAAAGTTTATTATCCTACTATTATTATTTCATATCTTCATTCTATGTGTATGTGTGTGTATGAGAGAGAGAGAGAGAGAGAGAGAGAGAGAGAGAGAGAGAGAGAGAGAGAGAGAGAGAGAGAGAGAGAGAGAGAGAGAGAGAGAGAGAGAGAGAGAGAGAGAGAGAGAGAGAGAGAGAGAGAGAGAGTGCGTGTAGGTGGGGTTTTTTCCAAGTGAGTGAGCTCTAGAGGAAGAGAGAGAAAATCATAAAGAGCAAGAGTGCATTAGTGTTTGAAGTGTCTTGGAGGAGCTATGCTTAGAAACCGGTACTGTATATTCCAGCTGTATTATATATATGCTGTTTAATCATAACAGCACCCACTTTGCATTTTAGAACAAGTACGTGCTGAACTGCATGAGCTTGAGGCAAGTGCACTTCAACAAGCTTATCTATGCAAACAAAGGTACCATAACTCACCTCACCTCACCTATCCCATAACCTCTCGAGAGCACGTTGAGGATGTTGGAGCGCCGCTGTTGAATCCGCAACCAGTCCTCGCCATTTCTGCCTGTCCTCAGCTGCCCTCTGTAAGCTGGCAAAGTCTGTCCAGTGAGCCTGTCCCACTCTCTGATGTTACACAGCCGTCGCTTCTTCTGCCTTCCTCGTCTTCACCCGCCCCTCACTGTGCCTTGCAGGATGGTCTTGGCAGGGCCGGGACTTCTGGAGATGTGACCATAACACACCGGATGAGATAAACCAAAGTTCAGTGCCAACAGCCGAAGACAATTCATTCAATTGCCATGACACCCCAGCCTTCAGTCATAACTTTTGGTTTTAATATCACAATATTGTCACAATATCGCTCTAAAACAGAATATTACCAGTTCTCATATATATATATATATATATATATATATATATATATATATATATATATATATATATATACACGCACACCCTGTGATGGACTGGTGGCTTGTCCAGGGTGTCTCCTTGCCTGTCACCCAATGACTGCTGGGATAGGCTCCAGCATCCCCGCGACTCTGAGTAAGGATAAGCGGTTTGGATATGAATGGAATATATATATACATATACACACATATATATATACACATACACACACACACATATATATATATACATATACACACACACACACACATATATATATATATATATACATACATACATACATACATACATACATACATACATACATACATATTCCATTCATTTTCACAGCACCAACTCACTAGTTGGACTTTTAAATGATCAGAGCGATAAGTGCTGGTTTAAATGTGTCAAATATAGGCGTTGCACTTACACAAGAGGCATGAACTTTTCAAGCACACACACACACACACACACACACACACACACACACACACACACACACACACACACACACACACACACACAGAGACAGATAGTTGAACTCTTCATCGGGTTCAGGAAAAAAAAATCCTCAGCCAGTTTTATATGTGCCTGCAGCTGCCCCCCCCACACACAGCAGGGCGCCGGGCAGCCACGTGTCATGGCTGCCCCCCCCCCCCCCAATCTTCTGACAGGCATCCCCACTGACAAGATGCAGAGCGTGAGGGGAGCGCCATGAAAATTTTAACAACCACTTAGGGTGGTGTCCCCTCGTCTGCACAGTAGCAGAGACGAGGCAGGGGGGGGAGGGTGAGAAAATAAAGGGGGAGGGGGCGCCGACTGGAGTGTCCTGGAGTG